>NW_007726228.1:843545-898848 GCF_000696425.1 Galeopterus variegatus | reverse complement strand
GCTGTGGAAGACATGGTCTGGGCTGTCATGGGTACTTCAGACTGAGAAAAGGCAGGGAACTCAGTTACCTTGGGCATGTGGCTGGGCTATCCTGGAGCTATCTCAGAGGAGGGAACATTTGTCTCCATAGTTCAATAACAGCTCTGGTATCAGTCAGCCTCTTTTAAAACTTGACACCACCACGTTTTATTTGAGCATCTTTGTGTAGGGTATTAACCGTTCATTGACTCCATTTCTTTATCCATAAAATAGAGATGCTAATGACACTTCATAGAAGTCTTTGAGGATTTTAAACAATGACTACTTAAAATTTTTAGTGCATTGCCTAGTCCTTAATAGGTACTGAATAAATGCTTGTTAAGATCACTTCAATTCTCATTGATAGTAACTCTTACCTAGAGATATCCAAGCAGATAGATGGAGCCCAGAGGAATCTACATTTATAGAATAAGGAATGCTGTCAACCACAGGATACTTTTGTAGGTCTCACCAGGGCCACTGTATAAAAACGTACACATTTATTTGTGTCTTCAAAGCTCACAGTAACTCTACCTTCCCTGGAAACTTGTCCCTGCTTCCATCCACAAGACTGGGCCACTAGTGTCCATGGTGTCCACTTACTCTGTTCACAATCCCAGCACTTGTCTCTAGGATAACTATTAGACCCCTGGCGAAACAATCCAATATTTTGTCATTGGAATATGGAATTGGGACTGTGACTCTCTTTGTGATTTGTCCCACACATGAAAAGTTGGAAGCTTGGATATGGCCATACCTTCCATCCAAGATGCTAAAAAGGCATCTGTCCAGACAGAAAAACTCAAGCAGAAATTCAGTAATGAAATACGCAGAAGTAATCCTGACACCTTTCCATGCTCTGCTTCTGATTCAGTGGTTTCTAAATCTGTTTGTCCATTAGAATCACCTGAGGATCTTTCAAAATTCTAAAACCTGGACTGCACTGTAAACCAATGAAATCACAATATCTGGAGATGAGACATACGCATCAGTATTTTTAAATCTCTCTGAGTAATTCCCATGTACTTAAATCATTTTAATACACATTTATAAAAATCACTTAAAGTATTTTCTCCCCCATCTTACTGGAAAGAGAACTAAGGCTCAGGGATTTTGAAACAAAAAATGACTGTCAATGTCACAAAAAGATGCTAATTTTAAAGAAAAATAAGACATATTTTCTCTTAAAAAAAAAAGATGAGTTTCAGTTGTGCAGGTATTCCTGTAGCACAGAGTTGTGAATAACATGGAGCAATATAGGACAGTCAATAGCTCATGCCTCAGTTTCTTCATTGCCAAATTAGAAATGACATTGTTTTTAAATGAAGTTATAAGTCTTCAGGGGAAACATGGCTTCCAGGTGCAGAATAAGATTAGCATGACAACAAGTATAACAAATGGATCGAGCTGCTGGTTAGACACCGGAGTTCTCACAAAACATCATCTCGCAGCACTAAATGCCAATCAATGAGAATTAAGTGGATTGAATTTTCCTTGGAGAAACGTGAGTTTTCAAAATGAAAAGGAAAACATCTTGGATTAGTAGCTACTAAGGGTTTTCCAGACACAATACTAAAGAAACAAATCACTCGCTAAACTTACTGTTAGAAGGGAAAGCACAGAATTCAGAATCATGGATATATTGAGTATAAAATCTCAAAGAAAGTGAATATATAAAATATGTAAAATATCATGATTAATAAACAAAATTTTCAGTGTATCCTGGATAGGTGAAGGCAAAAAGCAGTAGACTAATTAGATAGTTTTCTAAAATTTCCATTTTATGAAAATCCATCTCAGGGGGATGTACAGAAAAAATATACTATATATATACACACACGCACACATACACACAGACTTCTGGCAGGAGAAGGAAAACCCCTATTTTATTAAAATTTAAGCCTAGTACATTGTGCTCAGTCACTCTCAGGGCATTAAATTTAGTAAGATAGACCCCACAAGGGCACTATTAAGTCAATTGATGAGGCCAGTCGGATTGTACCAACACAGTCTTTGATTTAGCTTTATTACACAATCCCTGACCTCATGAGTTATTATCAGATATTGGGTGGGGCCTTTAAACCCCCGCCCCCCCCCGCAGGAAACAGTACATATTACACAACCCAATACAAAGCAATTCCAGGTAACAGTGACTCAGTGTGGTAGAATTAGCCAGATATTAGGTGAAGCCATTCAGGGCAGTGCTAGTCCCCACAGCTGTATTGTCTGTCCTGGCTCCTTAGACTGGGGTACTATTTTTTTTTAACTTCCTGGTTTAAATTGTTAATGTCTTCTCCTTTTGACCTGATGGCTTCAAAGGCTGCTTTCAACACCTGACTTTTGTGATCATGCTGTGTAGCTACCATCTAGATGTTTCTTTCTGGTCTTGACTCTAAATGTTCCTGCCTCAACTTTACTTTTGCTTCATTCTCAATAACTGATTAATTTACTCTTAAAATGTACATATTTATTGACTCTTCGAGGCTCTTGTGTGAAGGGGGACACTCTAGAAATATCATTATCAGCAAGATTAGCATATTTTCTGCTCCCATGAAACTTACAGTCTAATAGGAAGGATAGACAATAAAGTAACATAATCCCAGTCGTATATTAAGCAATCTGGTGGGAATGGTACAAAAAAGGAAGCCCTGACATACCCTGTTGGAATCAGGGAAAGACTCCTGAGAAAGGTGAAGTTTAACCTAAGACTAGAGGAGACAGGGAGGTAGAGAGAAGAAATAAGTATTCCAATAGATAAAACACCACATATTCAGTCCTAGAGGTAAAGGGGAGCCAATGTTTTAAAGGCAGGGAAGGAAACTGAGAGTGACTTGGGAAAATATTCAACTAGAGATGTGGCAAAGAAGGAAGCTAGAGGCGTGGGCTTGGGAACAGATATGGAAGGGCTTTGAAACCGATGCTGAGAAATTTAGCCTTCATTTTGAGAGAAAGGAGGACCTATTAAAGAGGATTTTGCAAAGTCGGGTAAGATGGTGAGAAAAATCATTTGAAAAATTATTCTTGCAGTATACAAGAATAAAAGATTTAATCTATCTTGCAACTGGCAATATTGAAGTGGATTCAAACAAGCACCATTGAGGAAGGGGCAGGTCTGCAATGAAGCCTGGCCCACTTGGTCTCCTCCATGGGTTCCACTAAAGATCCATGCATCTGGGCCCAGTACAGCTTTTTCATCACTATTCTGGTGACAAGACTGGGAAGACCAAGTAAGTCGCACTCTGAACAATAATAATGCTCAAGTGAAATATGCCATTCCTTACATAAGCAAGCAAGAAAAGACTGTGAGACAGGAACCAAAAAAAAAAAACCAAAAAACAAAAACCAGACATTTTATATATCATGCCAAAGACCGCTGAGGGTAAGTAAAAATCTAAGAAATGTCATCCATCATCCATCCAGGCAATTGTCTACTCTGACAGCCTATGCAGGAACCAGGGACATATTGTTGGAAAGCTTGGAGGTTGAGGACCATTCTGTACTTCTGTGTCCTTAAAGGTGAACTTTAGACTAGGAATATCATTCAATTTCTCTTCTGTAAGGATCTATTCATGCAAAAATCATGCACGAATTTTCTTAACTGATTTGCAGTTTTAATTTGCACTGAAAATATTATGAAAGCTAGCATAGATTAGTCCAGCAGATTTCAAACTAGGATTTTTAGATCCTATGCTTAGAGAATCTGCTTTGGTATCACATTCCCAAGAACTGCTCTGAAGAGAACGATTTTGTTATTTTAGATTACATATTGGGGTTCAGTGATGTATTTCATTAAATAAACTTTTCCACTATTTGGGGAAAACTTCTAGAAAGAATTGATGTGGGGAAAACTTCTAGAAAAAAAAAGAACCAGAACACTTGAGTTTAATTAGCTGTTTGATCTTTAACATGTCCTTTCTTCTCTCTGAGCCACTATTTCCTTAACTGAACTTCAAGGAACCAAAGCAGATAAACTCTAGGGTTCCTTTTAGATTAAAAATTCTGTCATATATCCTGAAAGCTATAGCAATGGAAAATTAAATTATACCTACTTACCTTCTAGAGTATCCCTTCCTGGGAGTAATTTTGATCTTATCCTTCCTTTATTTTTGAAACATCTGTTTGTGCTAAGCTTATTTCAATACACAGAATCTGCATTTACTTTACAATACGATTCTCTGTATTCCAAAAAATATAATTATATTCATATTTTTAATCAGTCATTCTTAAAATGAGATGAAATTGTGAGCCTGTTTCCCAGGATTATCCATATATACATTCAGGTTTAAATGCAACTTCAAATTCCAGTAAGCCCTTTCGTGTGCATGTCTTAAAGGAACTTTATCTAATTTCATTTGTTAGCGTATTCATTCATCAAATATTTGTCTACTATCAATTATTGGTACACACTTCCCTAGGTTCTATGAATCTAAACTAAACAGACAATTATGCAGAATTGTGTTTTATTATTGCAGGGGCTGACAGCCAAGAGAAAGAGACAAATCTGTAAACAAGTCAGAAGCCAAACAGTGGTAGCTATTGTAATATAGAGGTCAAGGGGGGAACTGACATATCCAAAGTCACACAGCTAATATGTTGCAGAGCTGGGAGCCCAGGTCTGTTGGCTTTTTGCCCAGTATACATTTTCTTTCACCTAAGATCACAAAAGATGATAACATTTTAGTTCTACTTCTTTCTCTCTGAAGGACATTGGAGGCTTTAAAGACATTTGATGGTCCTTGACTAGGAGCCTTAATACACTAAATTACACTGGTATGGTCCATAAATCACCAAATAAGTGAGATCCAGACAGTGGGCTAGTGTAAACAGGACACATCAAAAATGATAGCCACCAAGATCAGAATGGAGATTTGCAGACTGCATACGAGGTCTATGCTAAGCATCCTCCTTGTTTGCACACTGCCCAGGAAGGAAGAGGGAAAGACATTTCTTCCCTAACTCATGATGAGGACTTTCTTAAGACAAATTTGGCTCTGGAATCATACTCTCTGGTTTCAAATTCATACTTTGCAATGAGTTTGTAAGGTAAGCTTACAGACTGAATGAGATATGTAAAACACTTAGCTTAGCACTTAACTGTTCAGATGTGAGGAGCATATAATCTTTTCTCTTTTTTTTTTTTTTTTTTTTTTTTTCAATCTCATCTTGGTTTGGGCCATTTTAGTTGACAATAGTTGAAGCTGGGAAATAGGTGGGAGAAATTCATGCCAAAGGTATTTCATCACTGACATTGTTAAAGCATACCATATTTTAGTCGGTTTTATTATAGTCTTGAAATTTTCTACGGAGAGCACAGCACCTTACTGCTTTGCTTGGGACAGACCACTCTCGCCACCCTTGACACACCACTGAAATTTTTTTATTAACATTAATACATTTGCTCTTCATACCAACCTTGCTAGTGAGGCAGTGGTATTCAATTTTTTAAATATTAAAACTGAAGCATCGAGAGATGAAGTAAATGTTAATAGTAATAATAGCTATTATTTAATAGTATTTGCAACGTGTTGTCTGGTAGGGCACAAATTACTTAAAATGTGTTTTTACAATGAACCCTCCCCTGAAGTTTATGAAGTAGGTTGCTTGTTCTGCCTTCCTCAGATGAAAAAACTGAAATTCCCAGAAATTAGTCACCTTGATAAGGACACAGCTGGAATATAATTGTAAGTCTATCCGGAGTTCTAACCTGCCATTCCTAAGAAATCTTTCTCCAGATTACTCAGTAACCTTGTGGCAGTGCCACATTTTGAGTCCATGCTTTGTGACTCTTTCTGATTTGACATACCAGGAGTCTTGGGTATATTCGTTTGCTAGGACTGACATAACAAAGTACCACAGACTGGGTGAATTAAACAGCAGAAATTTATCTTCTCACAATTCTGGAAGCTGCAAGTCCAAGATCAAGGTTTTGGTAGGGTTGGTGTCTTCTGAGGCCTCTATCCTTGGATTGTAGGTGGCTGTTTTCTTCTTATGTCTTCAGTGGTCTTCCCCCTATATGTGCCTGTATCCTAATCTACTCTTCTTATAAGGACCCCAGTCATATTGTACTAAGGCCCACCCTAATGACATCATGCAAACTTAATTACCTCTTTTAAAACCCTAACTCCAAATACAGTCACTGGGGATTAGAACTTCAACATATAAGTTTGGTAGGGGGAGCACCACAACATGGGAACATTGAATTTTCATCACCGTTGTCTTTCTACTAAAAGAAAAGTTTCAGTTATTGAATGTTTAGAGAATGCACAGTTTAGAGAATGAATCATCTGTGACCCAAAAAAAGAACAGTGTCAACTCTTATGAAAGAAGTGGTGATCTTGAATGGAGGATGTTTAGAAATAATTGAATAAAAAGTGGGTCAATGAAATAAAAGAATTTGAAACATACAGTCACTCTTATAGGCAATTTCATGTGCATTATTTTAGTTAATGCTTACAATACAGCTATGAGATAATCGCTGTGATAATATGCAGAGAAAGAGTAAAAACTACCCTACACTTAATCTCCATTGAAATATTTGCCCTTGGCAGAAGATATGACTTCACTGATCAAAAATTTATTGAGTGCATGTGATGTGCCAGGTGCTGTGCTAGGTGAAATAGTGGTTGAGAACTTTTGAATATATAATACTTTAAGAGGAATCAGGCTCAGGGCTAACAGGAGCATGGTCATTAAAGAAGGATACCATAGTGGCCAGGAATTCTTATAAATATCCTAGAGTTACATGCAGAAGTAATGGGCAATGGATCAATTAACTTAATTAACCTCATACTTTTCTGTTTGTTTTTTACAAGTTTTTTTGTTTTTTAATTCTCCCATCAATTGAGATGAATGAGTTTAGCACATATACTACCTCTCTTGGCATTGAGGAGAAAGGTTGTTTTCAGGAGTTATTGTTACCTAATCTCTGTTTGTTTGCATTAGTTCACTATCTGGCCCTACCTATCATAACCTCCAAGGTTAGCTATGATAGTATCAAGCTGGTGGTAGGATTCCATCTTTCTCATCTATGTTCAATTGTTGAGATGGATGGCTACCTGAGCTTGTAGATAGTGGTGAGGTTAGGACTGGGACAGTTGTTGAGCAGAATCTGTTTGGCAGAGCCCACAAGTTTAAGCAGGTGATAGTATTGTGACAGAGAAGTCATTTCAGGTAGCAGAAAACAGGCAGTGTGCACATGGTGGAGGTCAGAGTCAGTGAGACAAGAGTAATGAACAGGGTTAGGGGTCTTTGATTCTTGGACAGAAACAATTTACTCAATGCTCTATTTTAATTCTGTTATCTTCTCCGTGAAATCAATCAACATTCTTAATCACATATGTAAGTTGTTGGGCTCTAAATTAGACACTGACTTTAATGTAAAATGTGAATTAGGTGTTGAACTTGAAGGGTATTAGCTTCTCCTGCTGTTTTTAAAAAATGCATACCTGCTGCCTGTTGACATATACAGTACTGACCTTATTTTTCTGATTGTTAAGAACTGTGATATTTACTTAGATTCTTAAATTTTTCTGTGTTGAGGTTTTGCATATGGCCAGACCCATCCAGCATGGAATTTAGAGAGCTTTGTAGGTCAACCAGCATAAAATGTTCTGTGATTTTCCTTATTATTAAATGTTTTTATATCAGAACAAATTTGTCTTTCAAATTGGTCAAGGTTGCTTGCAATTCTAATATGTCTTCCCAAGACTACAGCAGTAGTTTTTCACATTCTCTGCTTCAAATAGTCCCTTATTAAAAAGAAAAAAAAATGGGGCAAGCATCATTAAGAATAGAATGAATAGATTCTTGCTGTGGAGGTAAGTCACTCCTGTGGGAAAGAGACATTTATGATCTGGCATATGGCTTATTAAAAAGAAAAAAAAATGGGGCAAGCATCATTAAGAATAGAATGAATAGATTCTTGCTGCGGAGGTAAGTCACTCCTGTGGGAAAGAGACATTTATGATCTGGCATATGGCTAACATTCTCTTCAGTGCTGGTGATGGTAGGCTCTTGTTGGGTGTAATTCACAATTAATTGTGCCCAATAGTTCAATAATAATTCAAATGCAAACAGAGATGCAAAAAGATTCTTAGTTCCTTGGGCCTTATACTGGCAACAAATAGCCAGAAACTTTTCTCTTTGGGGAACCACACTGTTATTTATTCGTTCATTTATTTATCCTCCAACTTTCCTTGTCAGAGCTCCTCTCCCCCACCCTTGGCTTTTAACTCTCTCTCTCCCTTCCTCTCTTTCTCTTATTTCTTTTTTTTATAAATTTTATTTTAACATGTACTTGTACGTATTTGTGGGGTACAGTGCATTCTTTCAGTGTACAAATATACCACACAATGATTCACTTGGGGTAGATAGCATAGTTTTGTACCCATTAGACCACCACTTCTCCTCTTATTTCCTTTTTAATCAGTCTTTTCTCAGTCTGGAGAGGCAAACCAAAGATTATAGCTATAGCATATCTTAGTGTGATATATCAGAGAGTTGAGAATGAGGTTATTTTCTGCGCATATCAACATAAAATACCAACATGTACAATTACTTGCTTAATGATCATTTTCCCCATAGACCTTTTCCTAAATGTCCAGAGTGGGAAGGCTGGAAGTAGTTGAAAGAGGGAAGACGGGGTCCTCCCTATTCTTCCCAAAGGGTGATAGAGAACGAACAGACATCCTTTATTCTGTCTACAATCTGCTGTGAGGAGAAGAGCACATTCAGCAGTTTTTGCAAAATTACCAACACAGCAAGAACGGCAAGCAAACAGATTGCTCAGATGGACTGACTTTTAATAACTAGATCCATCAAGTCCCAGATTTGCTGCTTGCAGGGAGACTTCAAAGTGGGTCTGCTTTTAAATATTTGATTTCCCAAAATTAGGAAAAACCCTCTGAAACATTTTGCAGTGTGGGCCACACTGTGAGATGCTCAGGGAGGCTGACATTAATGTCATTTTCAGTGGTGTGATTCCACAATGTCTCCAAAGAGTTGTGTCATCTTCTTGACTCACTTTCTTTTGACTTTCTAACCAGGTTGATTTCCTACTTGCTCACTGTTTGTAACTATAGACCTGCTCATTCCCCTTCTTGACCTTGCTCTGTCCCCCAGGAGGCTTCTGTTATTGGCTGCATCATTGGGATCCTTTGCCCTATGGCCTCTGGTGGGTTTAGTCACTGGGAGATATTGACAATAGATCTGGAGGGCAGGGGCAAAATGAAGTTGGAGTCTTTATTGCTCGGGACTCTTCCTTTCAGGTTACTGTGGCTTAGCTGCTTTTCTCCATAGAAGCCACTGCTCCTGCTAGGTGACCCTTTGCTATCACTAATTACTGATCTCTGCAGGTAGTGTAGAGGCTTATAGAGGTCAAGTGCTTTAGCCAGGGTCACAAAGAGAGTCAGTAGTGGAACCAGGATTAAAACCCATCTTCTTCAGAATCAGTATGACACATAACTCCAAATGTGTGCCATGGACCACTAGCCCCATGGGCTTGACAAGATGGAAGTAACTATATGTACTATAAATATCTTAGGGAATTGCAAAATACATTACAATTTTATAGGCTTTGAGAAATCCTGTAGTTAGGAAACTGGTTGAACTTAATTTTGTTTAAATGAGAATTTACCACACATATCTTACTGCCAAGTTTTTTTTTTCTTCTTTCTCATAACATCCAATTGCATCCCATGAACTTAATGGTCTGTGAAATCCAGATTGGATTTCTCTTATCCTCTCAGCATACTCGAATAAGAGCACCACTCCAGTACTCCAGAGTTTATGTCTCCCTCTTTCAAGCTCTCAGCACAAAGTAAGTTTAATGTGTCAGCCCAGGTTCCATAATGAGGCAGGGATTGTGAACGAGCTTGGCTTGACTGTGTCCATGGTAGTGGGGGCCACATAGTTGAAACATGGCTGCTGGGAAAGAGCCTTTGAGTTGAGGGATGTGATCAGCAACAGAAGCTAATTTTGGCTTTCACAGACACCCCCCAAACCCAATACATCTAGATAATTATTTTCCAAAGGCACAGCCTAGTTATTCTTATAGCCCAAGAAGACAACTTTTTCTGTTTTTAGTCTGGATATTTTCCTTTTCCCACAATGAAATCAAAACATATGTAAATCAAATCTCCTGGAAGCAGATACTTTTCTGTAGGCAGATGATTGTTGACCACACACACACACACACACACACACACACACACACACACACGCACAGTGTTTGTTTGAGTACACCTTAGAAACTCTTCTTTATTTTCTCCTGGTCAATAATGCCACTTAGTGTTACCTAATGTAGTTTCTGCTTCAGTCATCACAACTCAAGGTGAGAGAAAAAGGAAGGGAACTAGTAAGTATTGAATACCTATATATGCCAGGTCCTTTATATCTCTCTTCTCATATTTAGTCCTCAACTTTCCCCACATGAGAACACTGAGGCTTGGCACATTTATGTTACTAGCCCAGTGTTGTAAAGCTAGCACAGGTTTCAAACTGCTGCCTGGTTTACTGAAATTCATTCTTTTATTCTGTAGATACTCAGTGATGCCTACCGTTAGCCATTGCATTGCTGCAGAAGCTGAGGATACAAAAATGTTGAAAAGTGCAATAGAGAAGACCTAGATGTAATAACCAAAGTATATTCATGGGGTCAGGGCAGCCACAAAAGGGGCAGTGGTTCCAGTCAGGATAATTATTATATTCTACATTGCGCAATGTAATCATTTTTCAGTGGTGTACCCCACAGATATGAACAATCAATTATGTTTCAAAAATAAAAATAAATAAAAATAAAAAAAAGCCAGGCACAGAAAGAGAAATATCACATGTCGTCACTTTTAAGTGGGAGTTGAAAGAAAAAAAGAAAAAGAAAGAAAGAAAGAAAGAAAGAAAGAAAGAAAGAAAGAAAGAAAGAAAGAAGAAAAAACACAATAATATTATGAATTTTCAGACTAAAGAAAGAAAGAAAGAAAGAAAGAAAGAAAGAAAGAAAGAAAGAAAGAAAGAAAAAAAACACAATAATATTATGAATTTTCAGAAGGAGAGAGCAGAACTGTGGTGACTAGAGGTGGGAAAGGGGGAGGTAGAAGGGGATTAGGGAGAAAGTGGTTAATGGACACGAGAAATGATTATATTTTGTAATGATGAACATGCTAATTATCCTGATTCGATCAGCACATATTATACACAGGTATAGATATTCAACTCTGTACCCCACAAATATGTATATATGTATAATCAATTATGTTTCAGTTAAAAAGGGATAGGCAGTGACTAATTCTACAGGAGCAATAAAATAAGACAGTGAGCATTGCGGTGGGTTTTGACAACAAAGAGTGTACTGGTGGAACATGGAGAGAGGTAGGACATTCTGGACAGAGGAAAGCAGCATGAGCGAAGGCAGGTGGCATGATTTTGTCATGTTCAGGAAATTATGATTCATTTGAGTTGGTTGAAATAAAAAATGCAGGAGCCATATGGAGAGTGATGAAGCTGTTTCTATAGACAGTGTTCTGATCACAGACAGCCTGATAGACCATGCTAAGGGGGCCATCTACTATATACAATACAGAGGAAGAAAAGAGTATGATGACTATGGGGTCTTGTGGATATCACATAGAGAAGAGAGCATTATGATCTTCGCATAATGTGAAAAATAAAAAAGGAACAATCATACTAGCAAATCTACTCTCAGTTGCTCCAGTGCCCTTTGGCTGAAAGTGCACACCTAGGAGGCTAGATTGCCTAAGTATTTCTCTTATGACAAGTAAATCCTATTTGCTTTGAATAGAGCATTCTGTCTGAACTTTGAACAAATGACCTGCCCACAATTACCATTTTGTCAGGGTCAACTCTGTGGTCAACCTAGAGAGTTTTGGATACGTGACAGTTTTCTCTCAACAACACCCATAGAGTTTTCCCCCCAAATCACGCTGTTTTCCAAATGAGTTAACAGGGAAATAAAATCGGTTTGCTTTAAGACCACTAATAGGGAGTTGATTTTCTTTGCTCAAGCTTCTCAAAGGGGTTGTAAACTTGCGTGTTTAGCACTGTTCCTGCTTACAGGCTGTTGAGCTCTCTGAGGACCTCTTATCCTGAAAGAGCTTCTGCCTTTCCACTTTTGAATGCTAATTAATAACACTTATTTTTTAGTAATGTTTCTTTTTGTGTGTTATTTAGATTGGCTGCATTGTAAATTAGAACGAGGAAGAGAGCAGTGCCAAATATTTGCAGCTGGATAAAACCATCAAAAAGAAGGCAGGTGGTAAAGCTGCTGAGATGTTTCAGCCTTTGGCTTCAAGTTTCCATCTTACAAACCAAAGAAGTCATTTTCTTATGAAACCTCAGCTAATTTCCAAACTTTATAAAATGAAATTTAGGGGAAAAAAGAATAAAAGCTTTGTTAGTATCTCTTAAACTGGCATTTGCTCCTTTCATCACTCATTTCATGGAGAATCCACACATCCAATATACAACAAATACTTACTATGCATTACACAGTGAAATAGACACTACTATAGTGAGATAATTATATATGAATGTTGCTCTTAAGAATTATTCCAGGAGACTGTTCCCTGAAAGTAGGTCCTGTTTCTGTTTTATCCACTATTAAGTCTCTAGAGCCTAGGAACATGCCTGGCACATAGTAGATGTTAGGGATTTAGATTGGGTTTGGCGAACCTATCATTCATCTTTCCTTTGGTAGAGGCAAGATAAAAACCTCTTTGCGATCCCATCTGAACCAGTGATGGATGTGAGAATAAACAGTTGAATGCTAACTGAATGCTTTTTGATGAATATTCAGGAAAGCACCAGGCAATGTTCAGTGCAAAGCTTTAAAGTTGTGTGGGTGAACATCAATCCCACTTTCTTACTCTGAATTCTTTTTATTGGTTATAAATATTCATGAGATACAGAGCTTGTTGTCACTTCTCGTGCCCAAGATGTGAAAGCCAGATTTGTATTGGCACCATGCCCATTACCACAAATTGCATTTGTACCCCATATGCCCCACCCAATTATCCCCAACCTCCCTCCCCCTCCCGATTTCCTCCCCCACTCCACTTTGTATCCCAAGGTATGTTCTCTCCCTCTGTAAGCCCAATGCACCACAGTGGTCTTTCTTCCCTTCCTTCTTTCTCTCTTACTTCCCAGTTCTGAGTGAGCACATGTGGTATTTATCCCTCTGTGCTTTGCTTATTTCACTCAACCTAAGTTTCTCTGGACTCATCCATGTTGTTACAAATGGGAGAATTTCATTCTTTTTTACAGCAGAGTAGTATTCCATGGTGTATATATACCACAGTTTCCTTATCCAATCATCCATTGATGGACATTTAGGTTGGTTCCATGTCTTGGCTATTGTGAACAGAGCTGCAATTAACATGGAAATGCAGGTATACCTTCAACATGATGATTTCCATTCCTCTGTGTATATACCCAGAAGTGGGATTGCTGGATCATATGGAAGATCTATCTGTAGTTGCTTGAGAAACCTCCATACTGTTTTTCATAGTGATTGTACTAATTTACAGTCCCACCAACAGTGCAGGAGCATTCCCTTCTCTCCACACCCTTGCCAGCATTTGTTATTCACCGTCTTTTTGATTATAGCCAGTCTAACTGGGATGAGATGATATCTCAATGTAGTTTTTAATTTGCATTTCCCTTATGACTTGTGATGTTGAGCATTTTTTTATGTACTTGTTGGCCAGGTGTCTGTAGTTCTTCCTTTGAAAAATGCCTACTCAGCTCCTTTGCCCATTTTTTAACAGGGTTGTTTGCCTTTTTACTGTGTAATTGCTTGAGTTCCTTGTATATTATGTATATTAATCCCTTGTCAGATGTGTAGTTAGCAAAAACTTTCTCCCACTTTGTAGGTTGTCATTTCACTCTGTTGATTGTTTCATTTTCCATGCAGAAGCTTTTTAGTTTGATATAGTCCCATTTGTTTATGTTTTCTTTTGCTGCCTGTGCTTTTGGGCACATGTTCATAACGTATGTGCTCAGACCTAGTTCCTGAAGTGTTTCACCTATATTTTCTGTTGGTAATTTTACAATTTGGGGTCTTATACTTGTCTTTAATCCATTTTGAGCTGATTTTAGTATATGGTGAGAGCTGCGTATCTAGTTTCATTCTTCTGCCTACAGATATCCAGTTTTCCCAGCACCACTTGTTGAAGAGGCAGTGTTTCCCTAGTGTAGATTTTTGTTGCCTTTGTCCAATATCAGATGGCTGTAAGCCTGAGGGGTGATTTCTGGGTTCTCAATTCTGCTCCACTGATCTGAGTGTCTATTTTTATGCCAGTAACTTGCTGTTTTGGTTACAATAGCTTTGTAGTATAATTTGAAGTCAGGTAGTGTTATGCCTCCAACTTTATTTATTTATTTTCCTCAGGATTGCTCTGGCTATTTGGGGTCTTTGTTGTTCCATATGAAAGTTAAGATTGTTTTTTTCCATTTGTGTAAAGAATGTCTTACTCTGAATTTAAAACAGACTCTGTGGGAAGGTCATCTCACCTACCCAGTTCCAAGTGACAGAATTGATATAAAGGAGTATGAGAGTGACAGACGCATACCAAATTTTCAGGTCCTTACAAAATAATTTTGCAATACAACTAGCATAGAGATGAAGAGGGATGAAGATGGTAAGATCATCTGGATGTTCTCTGCCAAAATTTACCTACATCTCTACAGCAAGTTTAGGAAGGACTTAACACCTGGGCATTGACCTTCATACTCACAGTGGCTTTGCTCACAGTTAAACTAGGGTTCAATGAATACCTTATACACTGCCCATTCAAAGTAAATCCTCTCTTTTGAAAGGCCTTAACTAAGAGGCTAAGAACTTTATCCTACAGACAAAAGAGAGCTATCCCATCTACTATGGCAACCGCAACAAAGGAGCAGCACAAGGAAGATTTTTTGTGATGAGGGAACTGTACGGTGTAGTGGTAATGTTGGTATGCATCTAGACGAGAGATTAAATTGCATAGAACTACACATGAAAACACACACAAGTGCATAAAACCTGGGGAAAACTGAGTAAGGTCTTCTACCAGTGGTGATTTTCTGATATTGATATAATACTAGAGTGATATAAGATATCACCATTGAGGGCAACTAGATGAAAGGTTCTTGAGACTGTATGTACTATTTTTGCAGCTCCCTTTGAATCTGTAATTATTTCAAAATAAAAATTTGAGAGAGGCAGAGAGACAGATAGGCAAACAGACAGAGAAACTATTGCTCCCCCATCAGTTAAATGCCAACATCCAGCCTTCAGGAAGTTCAGACTTTTGGCAGTAAGAAGAATTGTGATAGGGAAAGACCAGAGGCCAAGCCTCCATATGGAATTTCATGCCTTTTTCCCTCTATTAATACATTAGCAAAATTTCATTTTCCTAACTCAAAAATTTGACTCTGGGTACAGAGAAGCAAACATATCACAGGCAGAAACAAAAATTCAAATGAAAAAATAATCACTTTAATTATGTGTTCAAGTTTGGTACACACACCACAGGAGAGCAGCCTGAGGCCAGGAGAAATCTGTATGTGACAGATTCCAGGAAGGCTGTGTTTGGAAAACTTAGAATGAACTGCTTTGAAATTAAAGGATGAAGTGAAGGCAGCTGTCAATTTCTCTGCATCTCAGTCTTCCCTACTCTTTAATAGCATGCCACCTTTAATTAAATGCTTTATGGACCCAGGACAAAATATAACCTTAAGAGAGGAGCACACAAGATTACTATCTTTTTGCAAGTGAGTTTTTAACATTTAGATATGCTGTCATGCATATTTTTCCATTTCCATTTTTACAATTATGATAATTATTTGAGGAAATTATTGTTCGGTTCCTTAATTAGCTTGGTTATATATAGTAATAACTTGATTCATTATTAGTTTCATTTTACTTTGCGTAAAGTGAGGCAAGTGTACTTAAATTACTGCCACATATCAGTGTAGCCCTGAGACTAGAACCCTGAACTCTAGGAGAACCATAGCCTTGACTCTTATTCTC
Organism: Galeopterus variegatus; assembly: GCF_000696425.1. Taxonomy (NCBI): domain Eukaryota; kingdom Metazoa; phylum Chordata; class Mammalia; order Dermoptera; family Cynocephalidae; genus Galeopterus; species Galeopterus variegatus. The sequence continues at coordinate 882,806 of NW_007726228.1, read as the reverse complement.
CGTGACCAGGCTGAGCTTTGGTTTCCAAGAAGCAGCAGACCGAACACATTATGCCTAATGCTGCATGGAAAAAATGAAACTAACTTATGTGTTCTCAGAAAAATGTGAGAATACATATTTTTTCACATATTTGGCAAATGAAATTACAGCCATTTGCATGGAGCTTTCAAACAAATTTCATTCCCAGAATGTTAAAATCACAGAAGTCACAACTGTCAGTAATTGTGTTCAATGCCAATCTTTAGGGCTTGCTGCAAATGGAGGACTTTCCTAGAGAAACCAACAAGTACCACTATTGCCCCAAAGACTCAGTTTACTCAAGCATGCAAAGTGATGGTGATTTTTAGATAAATTGACTAATAGAATAGAGTGTAATTTCACAAATACAATTACCTAATTTACTATATTCTATTGTTGGGGAAAATATCACGTTATCAATAAAGAATGGAAAGTAAATTGGATATCTCGTAAAATAAAGAAAATTGTTCACTCCTACCTTATACCTTACACAAAATTAAATTCTCAATGAATTGCTGACCTAAAAGTACAAAGGAGACACAATGAAGTTTTAGAGGATATTATAAAGGAACATTTTTTAAACCTTGGCATAGACAAATATTTTTAAACATATAGATAAATCATAATCAAAGGAAAATATAGCTAAAACTTTAATAAAGTTAAGTATTTTTATTCACCAAAAGATGGTATTTAAAAACTAAAAACTTCATATCAGTGTGAGAGAGGGCATTTTCTACACATATTAACCAACGAAAATTTCCTACAGTGTCGTACAGTTACATAGGGACATTTACAAATGATTTTTTTTTTAAAAGAGAATGAGAGAGAGATTAGGCAAAATATAAATGGGCAAAAGACTTGAACTGGTACTTTACAAAAGAAGATATCTATATGGTCAATAAATAAGAAACAAAGATCAATTTTATTAGTAATCAGGAAAGTGCAAGTTAAAACCAGAATGACTAAAAAAAGATAACACAATATATATTGTGTGCTGGTGTAGATATGGTGCTATTAAAATACTCATACCCTGCCAGTGGCAGTACAACTTAGACCAGACACTTTAGGACACAATCTGACCAAGCTGAACATATGTCTAAGCTGTGACCCAGCAACTGAACTGTTAGGTATACACTCATGAGCACTACATTAACATGTTCACCATAAGACATATCCTAGAATGTCCATCAAAATATTATTAATCACAGTTCTAAACAGGAAACAATCCAAGTGACCACTGTCAAAATAAATTAACTAACAAAAAGGAATACTGTATAGAAATGAAAATGAAAAATCCACACAAAAATTAGAATGAATCTCCTGAATTTAATATTGAGCAAGAGAAATAGACTAGACACAAATAATTACATACTTATATGCCTCCATTTATATAAAGTAAAAACGAAACAAAAAATACACACATCTCATATCTTCTCTCAGAAGTCAGGATAGTGGTTTCTTTGTGGACTGATGGTGATGGCAGGAGTACAAAAGAGAGATTCGGGACTGGAGACCATTTCCTGTTTCTTGATCTGGGAGATTGTTACATGGGTTTTTTCAGTTTGTGAAAATTCATGGCATAATATATTTGGGATACATGAACATATTGGGGTGTATATTGTATTTCAATTTTAAAAGTTTATTCCTTGGACATTTTTCAGATTTGTCATTTATTTATCATATATTTGAGAGCTCTCCATGCGCCAGATGTATTTCTAGGCACTGAGCAGTTTATGAGGTTTACTTGTAAAGACCCCTCCTCTAGTTCAAGTTTTACATTTCTCTTTCCTGGGTTATTGCAGCAATTTCCTAATTGGTCTCTTTGCTCTGAGTGTCACCCCTTCCAAATCCACTCTGTATATTATAGATAAGATGCTCTTTCTAAAATGCAGTACTCTTCATGTGTCTTCTGGCACACACGATAGAATTTAAGTTCCTGGGAAATAATTGAAATAAAATAAGATAAATCGTAACATAGCTAAGGTTTATCGAGCTATTATTACGTGCTGACTATGTTTATATTTATCATTTTATTTAATTGTGAAAATAAAAGTCTATTTTAGGGTCTATATCGCTGATTGCCTTTTACAAATGAGGACACTAAGAAACAGAGAGTATATTCCACTTTCCTAAGACCACACAGCGAATAAATGGAAAAAAGAGAATTTAAACTGTGGAGTTTATGCTTGTAACCTTATTTTATCTACTTGACATTTCACAGGCTGCGCTTGTTTAAATTTCCTGCCTCAACCCCTCCATTGCCTTTTTGAAAATCCTCTACTCCAGCAGTTCTACCCTGCTTGTAGTGCCCTGAACTTTCTCAGCTGTTCCAGTTCTCTGTTCTTGCTTACGTATGCTTTTTACTTTTTTGCCAGCGTGTATTCATCTTGTCGCTTTCTCCTACCCTTTCTGCTGCCGTAATCACCTTCCTCAGCACAACCCCTCATGCTGTGTCCTTATTAAAAAAATCTTCAATTACCCTTCTTGACAATACGTTAAAAGCCAAAATTTTACATCAAAATGTACTGGTCCTTAATAATGTGACCCAAACCTACCTGTTCATATATGTGTCTAATTTTTCCTGCCCACTCATTATACCCTTCTGTCAAATTCAACTTATTCTCAATTCCTATATTTTCTCCACACCTTACATCTTTCGATGTCAATTTTCTTGAATCCCTTTGTGCCATCTCTAGACATTCATATCCTATCTCCCCTCAAGACCCACCTTTTTCAGAGTCTTTTCTTATGACCAGAGCCTTCCCTCATTCTTCTCAGGTTGGATTAGGTGTCTCTCCTCTGGTTTTCTGTTGGACTTTCTGTAGCCATCTATTATTACAGTATTATAATTATTTCTTTCTCTGGTGGTAGAAGAGCACAGGGCCTGTACTTTCCTCCCAACCCCCCACACTATCACCACACACACAATTATCCTTAATGCCTAAAACACAGTAGATACCCGGTTCAAGTCTGTTGAACTAAATTGGAATGGAGGTGCTGCTATAAGAGCCCCATTTCAGTATCTAATGGGCAAAAGTGTACATACACATGTGCTCAGTGTTTACTGGTTACACAATTATCTTCCCAAGCCTTATTTTATGTGAGCTTCTTAGGAACAATTACCACCATTTATTTTACTGTGCAACTAAGGTTCTAGGACGTGGGTTTACCCAACCATGGCGATACAAAGCTATTAAAAAAAAAACCCAGGTCTTCCCAAGTATTGAACTTCTCTACAAAGCCTATCCTGAGGAATGTTACTTTTGATATGGACACAGAAAACACAGTAAGGAAACACATTTTTGTTTTTAAAATATTTCCATTGTCTTTAGTTCACTGTCAGATCTTTGAGATAATTTTCTACCAATGGATAGATAAAAGGGTACTATTATTAAAATTGGGTTTCTCTGGTGTTTCTTTTTATTTATTATTTCCCCTTCCTCTATAAGTTCTACAGAGTGAATTCCCTAGAATTAAGAAAACAAAAGAGACATTATTTTAGCAGGAGATCATGGAGAGAAGAAAAATGACCTGGAAGAAGAGAATAATAGGAGTCACCTGGACAAGACTTCCTTCTTTTGAATTTTTAGCTGCAAAATCTCAGGACACTCATATGCTCTAGAAAAAGTACCAATGGAGAAACCTAGTGGGACTTGTGGGGCTGAGAAGCATGGGTTCAAGATCAACCCCCTACACCAGTTAAAATGTTAAAAAATAAACCTACATACAATGTATTCGCATGTATTTACTTAATAAGGATTAAGTGCCACACATTGTGCTAGGTGCCAGGGATACAAACAGATTTATTCCTTTGCTGTCATCAATCCCACAGCTAAGTGAGTAACATAATTCTAGGTAGGTTAAATAGCTCAAATATATAACTATAAAATGCAGTAAGAATGCAACCCAGCAATTTCCTTCTTGACTTTTTTTTTCAGAAAAATAAAAACATTTTTTCATACATGAATGTTGATAGATTCCTTATTTATAATCCCCCCAAACTGGAAAAAACTCCACAAAGTCTGATATTGTTCCGTGGTAGTGAATGCCTTAACAAATTGTGGTACCTGCATATCACGGAATACAGCAAAAGAAAAAAAAATAATATATACCAAAATTGTATTAATCTCAAGGGAATTATTCTGAGTGAAAAAGTCAATACCAAGAAATTACATAAAGTATGATTCTATTTATATAACATGTTGAAAAGACAAAGTAATTGAAATGCAGAACATATTAGTGGTTGATAGGGATTGTTGATGGCAGGAGTTCAGGAATAGGAATGAAGAGACGGAGGTAGATGGTACTATAGAAGGGTAACCACTTACAGTGATGGACTGTTATGTGTCTTGACTGTGGCAGTGGACACATGAACCTACTCATGTGATAAAATTGCACAGAGCTAAACACACACACACACAAACGCATACATGTGTATAAGTAAAATCGGGGAAATATATGTAAGATCAGTGGAGTATATATCATTGCCTATATCTAGGCCTGATATTATACTATGGTTTTGCCAGAGGTTGCCACTGGTGGGAGGAGGGTAAAGGTATACAAGACCTCACTGTATTATTTCTTATAACTGCATATGAACTTACAATTATCTCAAAATAAATAGTTTAATTAAAAATGCAAAATAAGCTATAAAGGAACACATTTGATAGGATTGAGGTATATGACAGAGGGTTTTGACCTAGCCTGGGATAACCAGCAAAATCTTTGCTGTAGATAGGACATTTGCTCTGAGATTAGAAGGATGGGTATGTGTTATTCAGGCAAATAGTGAGATGTCTAAGCAGGAGGAGACATGATATGTTCTAAGAACTGAAAATAATTTAACTCAGCAAGAATATAGAATAATACATGATAACTTAACGAAGTGATTGGAATTCCCTATCATTCAGTCCATTACAGACCATTTTAAGGACTGATTACTTTATGTATTCTTAAAATGCTATTATACAAGGAATGCCATGGGTTATTCTGGGCAACTCCAGGAAATAGAATTACTTCCCCTAGGGATATCAGGGGGATGAAAGTTTTAATAACCAAACTTTCTACATTCTTTTTCATATGGGGCTGTTATAAAACAGTAAATTTCCCTTATCTGGAGATATTCAGTCAGACTAGTTGACCATTGCAATGTAGGATATGTATAATGTTTAGGAACAAGATTGAAATAGATGATTTCTAAGTTTCTATTCCATTTTGATGAGATTATATAATAATGTTCATTTTGCACAGGATTAAAGAAAAAAAGGGGCAGGAAAAATTTTGGAAATATATCTGAAAATGGATCATAGCATCTTAGGCTAACTTAAGGAATTGTTCCAATGAGTAATCGTAGCATCTAGGTTGCAAAACCCTGAAGCATGAAGAAAGATAATAGATAGGACATCACCGAGGACTTGAACATGGTTCCCGTATCCCTGCTCCTTGGGATAATCTCTTCCTCTGGGTGGGTGAGTATTCTCTTAATGGTCTGCATTGCAGGCTACTCATTCTGGGTTAGGTTATAAACAGAAGCCCTTCTATTAATTTCAAATGATGTATTTCTATCTCTGGCTATGAATAAAACAGATCAATGCCACCCGCATGTTTTATTGGGCCTCCTGTGAAATGAATCTGTAGGGAGACAGCCAGCAGGATGGAGTTGACATGCAGATGAGATTTGTAAGTGAGGACATATTGATTATTTCCATCTCAGCTCAGGCAGTAATTCCACCCAACACTGCTCTCCCTGTTTGAGCTCATTATTTATGCCATAAAAACACTATCTCAATGATAATAACCGGCTTCATTTACAAGCCAGAACATAAAGCATCAGCGCTTAAGATTTCAGGAGGTAGGAGAAGAGAGAGAGAGAAAAAGTCCTAGAGAGACACAAAACTGCCAAGGCTCATCTTGCGGCTTTTCTTCCCTCAAAAAGCAAGAATAAGAGCAGGTGCTAGATTACCAGGCTCTTTATTGGTAACCCCAGACTTGTACGAGGGTGGGATTGATGCACACTCAGAACTTTCTCCATAGTGAACCCTTCTTTATTGACACCTGGTTTTTACCAAGCCATGCCACTGTGAATATCCTTTTAAGGGGGGCTTTCTTGCACTGGCATTTGGCAATCCTCAAATACCAACCGAGTGTCCACTCAAATGGAATCACAGTCAGAAACCGAACAATTCTTCAAAGTGAATTTAAATGTGTTATTTCAATACTTAACGTGGCCTACATCTATGACTTTGCTATGAATATTTATAAACTTTTTTTTACAGGCAAACACAATACAGGTAATTCCATTCAGCTCAACAAACCCTAACTGTGAACAGTGTTTCTTCCACTGCTCTTGGAGCTAGGAGGGATTCCCAGTTGGATACGACATAGTCCCTGCCATCAGAGAGTTTATACCTTGGGCAGGAGTCATACACACAGCAAGAGGGTCTATACACATGTGGAAGGAGAGCCTAGGGAGGGGAGAAATAAGGACAACAGTGACTCATGGGAAGAGTTCCTGGAATAAATGACTGCTTAGCTGGGTCTTCAAGTTGATAATATTCTGCTATATTTGTAATAAGAAAATGCTTAATTCCCTTTAGTGCAAGAGTAATGTTTTTCAGGGAAATTTGAGAAAATATAGCTATGTAGGAAAATACAAGAAAATGAAAACTAGGTCATTATCTCATCACAGAAAGAAAACTGTCATGGGTATTTCAGTGTGTGTTACTTTTTGCTATTTAGATATTATTTAAACCTTATACAATTGAGATTTTAGTTACAAAAATAGCTGTGTATTTTACATTATGTTTTTTACCTATGTGTTTTCCACTTGAGGATGTGTCATAAGCAACTTTTTAGGTCATTGTGCATTCTTTTGTATCATTATAATAACTACAAGGTTTCCTTTGTAGGGAAGTCTCATACGTTATTTAACCAATGTCCTAGTGTTGGACATTTAGTATTAACAATGTTATTGTGATTAAAAAAAAATATTCGAGTGAACATCCTAGAAACTAAGGATATACTCCAATTCATGATGATTGCTTTAGGAAAAAAAAACCTAAAACTTGAATTGCTAGGTTAAAAGTTATTTTTAGAGTTGTTGAGATATAGCTATGCCATTTTTCAGAAATGGTCTATCAATCTTTATGCCCAACAGTGGCATAGGAGTGTGATTCTTAAACAGACAGTTTATTGACAGGCAGAGGTGATGTGGAGCGTTTTATTCACTGACCAAATAACCTTAGCTGGGGTGATGTAAATATTTGGTGGTATTCGGGCTTCACATCTAGGTGTTAGCTAGAGACAAAGTTGAAAAGAAAGCTGGGCTGGCCTGGTGACGCACTGCTACATTGCGCCGCTTGGGAGCGGGGCGGCGCTCCCGCCGAGGGTTCGGATCCCATGTGCAGACCGGCCGCTCACTGGCTGAGCGAGGTGCGGGAGCAACACTGAGGGCTGCGATCCCGTTGCCGGTCCCGGCCCCGGTATGGGCGCAACACTGAGGGTTGCGATCCGTTGCTGGTCACGAAAAAAAAGACAAAAAGAAAAAAAAAAAAAAAGAAAGCTTGGAGTGAGTGAATAAAAAATAAATTTGCTTTTTTGTATTCTGTAGTAATAATCATGCAGATATAAATGTTTTAAATTTGTTTATTGTTAATATTATTATTAAAATAAAATAAATAAGATATGAATATAATAAAAACAAATCTGAAGAATACAGAGGTTATAGAATGAAAAATAACAGTTGCCCCAAGTCATTGATCCAGTTCCCATTCACAAATCTAATCTGTTATTAAGAATTAGACTCAGTTTGTCTTTATACTTAATACTATTTCTTGGAGTTCTTTCTTTTGGGCACATGCTTGCCGCCACCTGTATTTTGGAAGAGGGGAAAAGCTTTGACCCACATCCTGATTTTTCCTAGCTTGTGTGTAGAGCTCAATTAGTAGAACAGTTCTGGCCTCATTCTACTCCTTTGTTTAGTCTCCATCCTTTGGATTGGAGTGATTTGTATGATTGCTCAATTTGGGAAAAATGGACTGGGCATGCTTGTCTCAGCTTTTTCTTTCTGCTCTTTGGAGAGTGCTGCCTCAAGTAGCATGCACTGTATAAAGTCCCTGCAGGAGCAAGTTCTGCCCTGTGGGAAGCCCTGTAATGGTGTGGGGTTGCAGTGGGAGTTCTAGGAAGCTAGTCTGCCTACAGATGTAAGCCACGTTCTCTAACATAGCCTTTATTGATTTTTTAAAGGGGATATTTTGGTCTCCACATGTGTTATTTCTTGTCTTTTTTCTCAATTGATTCTGAACTCAGACAGGTGAAAGATATCCTGCTTGTTGGGCATTTTCTCAAAGAACCCAATGCATATTAATGTAGAAAATTTAGTTAACCAATTCTCTGTTCATGGGCATTGATGTTGTTTATGGTTGTTGTGTTTTGTGCTTTTTATTTTCTTATCACACACAAAGCTGTAATATAGATTCACAAATAAATAAATGTGATTATATCTGTAGGGTATAATCTAAGAAATTAAGTTACATTATGAAAGGGTATTCATTTTTTAAGTTTTTTTTTTTTCCTTTTTGTCTTTTTTTCGTGACCGGCAACGGGATCGCAACCCTCGGTGTTGCGCCCGTACCTTGCTCAGCCAGTGAGCGGCTGGTCTGTATGTGGGATCCGAACCCTCGGCGGGAGCGCCGCCACGCTCCCAAGTGGCGCACTGTAGCAGTGCGCCACTGGGCCGGCCCTATTTTTTAAGTTTTGATAGAATCAATTGACCTTTGGTTTTTTTTTACAATATTTTTTCTTTTTTCTTTTTTTTTACAAATTTACAATCTCATAAAACAAGTTATACAAGATCTGGTTGTCTCAACCATTACCAATATGTAGTATTCTCAAACTCTGATATATATTATTCTGATAAGTAACAAAGAGCATCTCACTAAAATTTTAATTTGTGTTCCCTTAATTATGTGTGAGATTGCCCTCTTTTTCATGTATATTGATAATTTATATGATTATTTTTGTGGAGTGGCTGTTCATCTTCTTTGCCCACTTTTCTATTACATCATTTGCCTTCCACTTGTTGATTTTCAAGAGCTCTTTTCATATGAATAAAGTTAGCATTTCTGTGTATTATGTACTGTGAATAATTTATTTATTATTTATCTTCTTACTCTGTGTAAGCATTTTTGTCTTTTTGTTAAGTATCATGTAGACAAATTTCCAATTGCTTTCATGACTTACATATATTAAACTGTCACTGACCAAACGATCCCTAAGAGCATATATCACTTAGACTGGGAAAAGAACTACTAGAAACACAAACATAAATTAGAGGAATATTACTATAGTTTGACAAGTGGTCAAGACTAACATAATGGTAAAGAAATGAGGAAGAAAATGAGAGTGAGAATTTTTAGAAAATAGGCACTGTTAAGGAAGAACAGAAGGTAAGAATTAAGAAATGCAAAATTTCAAGGTTAGTATGTAAACATAACTGGAAATTGATACATACATTTTCTCTAAGAAAATTTATTTTTTTTGAGTCTTCCATGAACTCTGTTCATCTTAACTAAGAAATGGTTCTCATGTATTAGACATTTTTCAATGTACAGCACTATTGCCTTTTGAAGGGAATAGTGAACTACTACCTTTTCTCATCTCCTCTGAGAATGAGAAAATTAATAGATTAATGTTGGCAAAATAGATTATCTTAGGACAATATTAATTTCATAATTATGCTATTATTTGTTAATCAAGAAATTAATGTTATATATCTTTGATGATCTTTACAGTATTCCTTTATAACACATATCAAAAATACCAATGATATTATTTATGAATATTTAACATTTGTCTCTCACACAGACTAAAAGCTACCTGAAGATATAGACTGTGTCCATTTTTTTTTTTCATTATGTCTCTTGCACTTAGCACAAAGATTATACATACTGGATGTCCAATAAGTCCTTTTAAATGAATGACTAGCAGCTTTCATTCATATAATATTCCTTTAAGTTTTTGGTACTTATAAAATATATCCATGTACAATGTATTATTTGGATATTGAGTGTCACAAAACTCCATGTGTTAGGTTTCATGTCTATTTTATTAAAGAGGAGATTTAGGCTCAGATATGTGACATGACATTTCCAAGATTATAAAAGAGGGCAAAATAAATACTCCGAACCCCTGTTCCCCCAATGCTTTCTTCACAATGCCATGCTTCAAGTTTAAAATCATATATCATTCAATATGAAAAGGGTGAAAACTCTTTAAATGCAGCCATATTTGGCAGTTCATAAGAATGTACACTTACTGTGTACAAATAATGCAATGATAATACATCTTCATTAGGTGGTTTATCCAATTGCTGTAGTTAATTTAATGCTCAAAGCCGAGGGTGTTATTTACTAATAATAAGTTATTGAAAACACACTCGAAGGGTAACTGGATGTTTTATTTTTTATTTTTCTGAAATCAGTATGAAAAGAATGTGGCTTTATGTTAGTGAAAGAAGGATTCAGGTTAGTTAGTAAGATGGCTATAGCAATTTATGAGCCATTATGACTAAGTACAATTGTAACTCTTCGGTCAAACAGATGTACCAAGAGTACAGTTTCTTAGAAAGTTTAACAAGAAACTACTTATGATTTCAGCAGAGCCTAACCAGCGGGGAAATTCTCAACACTAAGTTACTCATTCAACACATACATACTGAATGGCTGGTTTATGCCAGGCCCTCTGCTGAGAACCAAACATTTCACAGTTGAGAAAAGGTGCAAGATGTCTGTCTTTGGGAAGCATATATTCTAATAGGGTGACAGAGCACAGAAAATGAATCCATTAATAACAAGACCCTAACAGCTTCTGATCATTGCTGCATAGGAAATAGTTGAGTGATGCTGATATTGACTGATAAACTAGACAGTGACAGAAGTGAAGGAAGACATAAAATAGATTGCTCAGGTACTTATCTCTGCAAAGGTGAGAGTTAAGCTAAGCTAGATCTGACTATTGGGCTAAGAAATCTGTTTGAAAAACATCCAAGGCAGAGCAAAAACATAAGAGTCAAAGTTCAGAGGCAGACAGCTTTATGTTCACAAAACAGAACTGAGGTTTTGAAGCTAGAGAACAAGACAGAAAATGGGACGTGATGAGGCCAAGAAGGGCAAGAGAAGCTAGATCAGGCAGGGGCACAGGAACATGGTAAGAAGTCTGGCTTTTCCTCATTAAACAAGAAATCTTTGAAGAGTTTTAAATAGGCAAATATTGTAATCTCATACATTTTCTTTTAATTTATGATGTCTATGATGGAAAAAGAGGGATAATATTAAGATATATAGACATTAACAAAGTTTGACAAAATCCTTGCTTTAGGGGAAGCACCAAAATCCAATAGGAATCAGCAAATTTAGAACTAGATCAAACAGAGTAGAAGAGAGAGAGAGAGTGACCTCACTGGTAGGGATTTACAGAAGAGGAAATGTTGCTGATGCTACAAGCTCCTGGAAGCACCCGTCCTTTGAAGAACCTCTTCTAGCCTCTTGTCTCCATATTTGATCCCAGGACATCCTGGCCAGTCACCAGTGAGAGGTTTGAAATTACCGGTAGGAAACTGGAGGGTGCTACTGTGGGATATTCTTTACTAAAATGAATGGATGAATGAATAATCATACAAACGAGCAAACAAAACTATTGTCAGGGTTTCGGCTAAAAATGGGACATAAATTAAAACAGTGATTTCCAATCCTAGCTTATTATAATCATTTGGGCAGATTTGTGAAGATTCAAATTTCTAGGTCCCACTTGTGCAGATTCTGATCTACTGATCAGTAGGGCTTTGTGCAATGGAATCTGCATTTTTGAAAGGTCTCCATTAAATGTTGGTGTTTAGCCAGGTTTAGCGACTATTGAATTAGATAAGCTCGCCAAGTCCCTTTCAGCCCAATGAGTCTGTAAATTATCAAACTGCAGTGGAACCAACACGGGACTGTTGCTAGATGGTGCTGATATGGATTGCCAAACTGTTTCATTTTAAATTTCATTTGAGGAGAAAGCCAAATGATATTAGCAAATAAAAAAAAAAGTTATTGGTGCCAAATTCTCCCAGCTGCTGTGCATCGAAGGCACAAATTACTGTACATATTTTGATTGTCTAATAAAGTAATTGCATCTTTTTGGGAGACCTGACTTATGGTCAAGGGGGTGTTAAAGCACAGGAAGAAGGTGTTTAGGATAATCAAACATTATTTTTGTAACAGTCCCTGTGTTGTCACCTTGCACAAACTTTTTGCTCATTTGCTGCTGTGTCTTCTAGCTCTAAGTTATGTTAAGTGATGAAGAAACTGATGTCAAAGGCATACCACGGGCTCAAGGTCAAAAAATGAGTCATTGACAAAATGTTTCCCAGTGATGGGCTCTACGTTCTTAATGATATAATTAGACTCCCAAGCAAAAACTTAATATATTATCTATATTAAAAGCACAAACCAACAGAAGTGTTTAGATGGAATTTATATTGTTTTTCTGTACCAAGATCTTCTAGTAAAAATGATAGGATCTGGAGGGGGAAGAGTATTAGAAAAGTATTTTATTCATAAATACTTTACTTGTTCTACCCTGATGTCATTATATCTGAAATACCACCATTACAGACTCTTTTTGGAAAGTAAAACTATATCCACTTCAGCTACATTTTATTTTTTATTTTTTTGAATTTCTGGGCAAGATAACATATTAAGTTTTTTACATGTGTATTAACTACATGACATTTTTTTCAATAGAGCTTGAATGAATTTATTCATTCAACAAATGTCAGTAGAGCATCTATTATGTGCCTACCACCCTAATAGGAACTAAAGGTATGATGGTGACTGAGATACACATCTTAGTCTCAAAATACTAGCTAGTATGGTGGCTAAGTCATCTTATTATATAAATATACTAGAGTAGGTGTTAAAAAACTTTACATAGATTTTGTTTTTGCTCAAAAAAATAACCTTTCTTGCTGGGATGGTCTTATAACAGACTCTAATTTCCACGTCCCTTTTTGGAGCACTTTCTCTTGGAATCTGTCTGTCATTCTCTGAATAGTGCAAGCCTCACGGTGAAGCTTATATAAATGTCTCTTGGCTTACTGCTCCAGCTAAGCCTAGACTTGGAGATTTCCCCGCCCAGGTCCAAGACATGCAAGTAAAGAACCTTCCAGGTGATTCTAGCTACAAATCACTCAAGACTTACTAGATGAGAGACCAGACCCCACAGGGCAGAGCCAGCTATTCACACTGGACTCGAGCTGACTTTCTTAAAAAAGTAATAATAACTAACATTTATTGTACTCATTACTTGTCAGGTATTATGCTAAATGATTTAAACAACTAACTCATTGCTCATTTAATCCTTAAAATAACTACACAACATACGTTACTCTTCTTATTACCATTTTGCTGATGATGAAGCAGAGGTTTGTAGAAGACATGACCTGCCCAGGGTGAGGTGACTAGTAAGCAGCAGAGTTGAGACTGAAACCCAGACCTGGTTTCCTGTCTTCATCCGGCCCTGCATTTTAGCCAACAGTTGACTTCGTTTATCAATTTGTCTGAGTACATGGCCAAATTCTTGACCTATAGAGTCCGTGAAAATAATAAAATGGTTGATGTTTTACACTACAATATTTGGGGGGGGAGGGTTTATTATGTACCGATAGTTAACTAGAATAAGCCTCTTCCAATCCTATTGCTAGTTATAATAAAAATCCAGATCCCTCGAAGACCAGTTTATTAGCCATTATCACAAGAAAGGGACAGTGACTTTTACAGAGCACATACAGTTTGCTAGAGTGTACTATGTACTTTGTACTACGTACTTGGGAACTTTAGATATTTCCACTCTGGACCTTGATGACCACGTTTACTTTGTGCAAGGAGAAATGTTCAAAGACATTACCTACAGCGTTCCTTTTTCCTGAACAGATCTCTTAACGTTCACCATTCTCTTTAGGCTACATACCTCCACCCATGCTTCACATAATCAGCCTATATTTAATATCCCCTGGTAAGTTTTCTATGATCCCTAAGATTTAATTAGGGGGACCCCCTCTGGGTTCCCAAAGTACCATGTACCCACTTATATTAAGTGTTTCTGCATTATAAACATTTTACCAGCCCATTTTCTCTGCTAAAGTATAAGATCCTTGAGCATAATATATAGGTTTGTTCACTGTTCCATGATGATAACTTATCACAGTCTCTAGAAAATAAAGCTGGTTAGTGATAAAACTTGTATCCAAGTCCCCAGGATCTTGCCTCCAACATCTTACATCACTACTTAGTCTTTCCCCTTTTGATCAGTGAAAACCATCAATATTTTTCTATTACCATCTCTTTCTCTTTCACTGTCACAATCCATTCAAATTTAAAGTGTGGCATAATGGATGACTGGTATTTAGAAGAAGAGCATGAGCTGGAAGGGTGGGGGAGGAAGATCTTGGTGCAAATCCTGGCCAGTTGGGATAAGGTAGTCCAATTACATTCAGGGTTTCTGGAGTTATACTATCTTGATTCAAATCCTGGCTTCTTTACCTTGTAATCTTGGTCAATATACTCAACTTTTCCCAGCCTAATTTGTCCTCATTTTAAAAATGGAGTTAATAGGGACTGTTGGAGAAATAAACAAAATGATGCACATTAATTGACTGGCAGTGTGCATGGCTCACGAGGAGCATTAAGTTATTGCTGGTGATAGTCATCACAGAAACAGTAGTAGAAGTAATAGTAATAATAGAATTAGCACCAGGCTGTGATTGCAAGTCACCATTCAAATAGTTTTTTTTTCTTCCTGGTTCAAAATCTAGCAGTTCATATCTGAGTCACTCTGACATGGTTTCTGTCACTATATTTGGGCCATTTGAAAGTCTGTGGTATTCTGCACTAATGATTCAATTCAAGTTGTAGAATAATGACATCTTAGCACTTTGTCAGAAAGAGAAGAAAAGTTTCCATTTCTTGAGCAACTACTATATGCCAAGCACTTCCTAAGGCTTTTAAACTGGGGAATTTAATTAGCATTTCCCTGATGACTAGTGATGTTGAGCATTTTTTCATGTATCTATCGGCCATTTGTATGTCTTCCTTTGAAAAATGTCTATTTAACTCCTTTGCCCATTTTTTAATTGGGTCATTTATTTTTTTACTGTATAATTGCTTGAGTTCTATGTATATTCTGGATATTAGTCCCTTGTTGGATGCATAGTTAGCAAAAACTTTCTCCCACTCTGTAGGTTGTCTTTTCACTCTGTTGATTGTTTCTTTTGCTGTGCAGAAACACCCCCACTGGGAATCTGGCCCTCACATCATGGGCAGGAGTGGGGACAATCAGCTTTGTATCTCATGAATATTTGTAATAAATAAATACAATTAAAAAATAATAATAAATAATAAACTGGGGAATTTAAAATTACAATTTAAATGGTCAACCCTCAAAAAATAAAATCTAAGACTGAATAAGAAAATCTTCAATGTGATATTCTGAACATGGATCTACTGCATATGTAAAGAAATATTTCAAAATGAATAAAGGTGAATAAAAGAGGTGTCGTACACTTAGGCTTTCTGATGGTAACTCACCAAGCATTAGCAAGTCCAAACTTCTGTAGGAAGCTAGAAAGTCAAAACAGAAACTTAAATTCATGAGGAAGGTTTTCAGTAGCTCTTTTCCCCCTTGAGGAGCTGCTGTTGTAGTGAAGCATGGAAAATCTCCAAAAACAGCATCAAGACTGTCATTAATTAGACACAGTCATTGGAAATAAAGAGAAGTTATGATATTGCTCCTCCCTGGGATCTGTGCTGGGATGATTCCCCACAGGGTTATTTCCAGTTCTGTGTGAGTTAATGATTTCAGTAATCAACTTCAGCCAAAGAAAATGCAACATAAAGAACAAACAAAAGAAAATTGTTGGGATTACACATAGACTCTCTTTGGACATATGCAGGTTCACGAAGCTAATGAACTCCTCATACAGACTCTCCAGTGGCAGTCTATTGTAACAGCCCTAAACATTCCAAGGGAAGTGCTAGTGACATTGGGGAGAGTGTGGCTGGTATGGCTGAAAGCTGAAGAAGGCAGTTTGATTAGGGAGAAGGTCTTCCTCCTGCCTCCTGCCTTTCACTGATAGGAAAATGCAAAGCCCAGGGATGGTGAGCCAGATGCTTGTCAAGACCCATTTTAGCTTCTTTAAAAATCACAAAGGGGACAGAGGAGAGGGGAGGGGAGGGTAAGAGAAGGGGCATGGGAGCATGCTGCCCACCCTGCCAGAGGGGAAACGAGGGCCCTCTCAAGGCTTGAATAGGATGCTTGTGGAATAATTCAACTGCATTCAAGGAAGGGCAGTAAATATACAAAACTCATTACACACAGCAAATAGAAATGGCAGCAAAAGAAGAGATGAATCTGTGGATTACTAATCCCCTTGTTTGTAAAGGGAAGAGAGAGATATTTCAGCTTCATTAAATATCATTCTTCTGGCTGGGTGTAGCAAAACAGGATAATATAGTCCAAGATTTTGCACAAGTTTTAAAAAGTCACCAGCCATTTATCTGTGAAAACTTGTCTGGAAGTTCAAACCATCAAACACGATAAAAGTAGATCAACTATGCTTAAAGAGAAGGTGTAGGCTTTGAGACTGGCTCCCTCCTCATATCCTGACCCCTGCATTTGGACTTGCTTAACCATATACTATCCAAAAAATACTAGACGAGCTGCTCAAACTTTTACAGCTTCCGTTTCTTCATCTTCAAAATGACAATTATGGAAACCCACCAGGAACATAGGAAACATAACTCCTTAAGCAGTTCAGTACCTGGCACACAGCAAGCTCTTAACCAATGTTACTTATCTTTTGATCATTAAACTCAGCATGGATTTTGCATTCTCTGAAAATCTTTCTTAGTACTTTGGCAAACACACAACAATTTCTTCTTTAAATACAATTGCCTTTTAGTCAGTACAACACTTTACAATTTGGTCACCTGTAATTATTATTTTTGTGAACAAAAATAATTGTAGCAGCTACTCTTTCATCAATCATGTACTACACACACCCACACAAAACATCAGAACAGTTATTTTTCCTACTGTGCAGATACAGGAAAAAATGAAGTTGAGAGGTTAAGTAGGGTATTTCATAAGTAGGTCATCTCTGTGCTGTCCCCTTTGTGGGGAAGGGGACAGGTTCGTGGTTCAATTAGAATAACTGGTGGCAAGGTTGACATGAACCAAGGTTCATATGTGCCCACTTCACTCTAGATTTGCTATCCAGTGAGATCCCATGCAAAGAGTGGGATGTGTAATCAGGAGCACAGGCAGGGAGTGATAACTAGAGACCATCAATGACCTTGTAGAATTTCCTGACATGCAGCTTTTCCCAACTACAGTTTGTCTTCCATACCACAGATCACAAAAATGATTGAGAAAAGATCCTAAATTCTTCCAGTGATGACCCATAAGCAGGGCATTCTAGATGCATGGGAGAGAAGTTAATGCTTTACATAACAGGGGTTCTTTGGGGCATTAGAAGTTAAATTCAGAACCCTGGTTAATAGACATAAGAGTGGAAAATATTTCCTATTCTAGGATCAAAAGGAGGGTTAAAAAGTCAATGATTTCCATCCAACAAGATAAGGAAGTGGGTAAATAAGGCAGTAAGTCTCATGCTATATGTTCAGAAAGGGGCAAAGACATAAGAGATTCCAATGCTGTGGAATCAGAAAGTGGGTAAGGCACACAGAAATTTCCATCTGCCAGATTGACACACATACCCTGAGCATTTACTATGCACCAGTGCTCTTTAAAGATTGTCTTTGTTTTCTTTAGTATATTGTGCACTCAATATTTTTTGTTCCAATTATAGAAATCCTAATGAGGATGAAATCCTAATGAGGGTGAAATGGTATCTATTCATGGTTTTGATTCCGATTTCCCTAATGATTAATAGCTGCATACAAGATCTTAACCAAACCTCTGAACTTAATTCTAGACCTCTTCTTTTCCAGTTCAGACTGGCTTCTACCTGTAAGCCTGTATTAGGAAAGTGAAACGTGGCTGTGTTGTGGGTATCTTTTCTGTTTCTCTTTCCAGCATTTTGCCTACTATTTCTCGGAAGACTTTCTCTCTCTAGGTGGTACTTGGAACTCCTTCCTCTGCCTCTAGGCACTCAGTGTCAGCTTGAGGCTGGGTTCCTCTGTCCCTCTAGGAATTAAACAGGATCCAAGACATATCCATCTCAACTTTCTTCATCTGGTCCATGAAAAACATTCTAGCATCCTTATCCTGATCATCTCAGGATGGGTGTGCTGAGCCTACTGCAGCAGCAGTCTCATTGTTTTGCTGTCAAAGCCACTGGCCAACCCAGGCTCCCCAACTAGTTATTCTGGGCAGGTGTCTTACTTCAGGCCATAGTGTCCATCAACTTCAGGGACACACATATGAAGCACTCTGTATGATCCCAAGGAATCCAACTCTTTAATATTTTGGCTGAAGGAGATCACCCTTTCCCCCATGTCTTTCCCCAGGGGTGAGGTTTAAAGTGGAATTGGGCCTCACAGCACTGCAGGGGCTCTCTATAAAACCCTCACCAGACACCAGATCTGCTGGCACCTTGATTCTTGGACTTCCCAGACTCCAGAACTTTTGGAAATAAAGTTTGTTCTTTAAGGCACCCTCTTTATGGTATATTTGTTATAGCAGCCCAAACTCACCTAGACAACTGTCCTTCAGCTGTTTGCAAAGTTTAAGATTGTGGGACCAATCTCCATACTTTTATGTTATAAATTCTATATATGATCATAAGGAGAATTTACTGCAAACTTACCTTGCTATTGGCTCCTATTATGGGTTGAATTGTGTCTCCTCACTGTCCCACCAAAAAAAATGCATGTGTTGGGATGATGACCCCAGAATCTCAGCATGTGACCATATTCAGAGATGGGGTCTTTAAAGAGATCATTAAGTTAAAATAAGGCCTTTAGAGTGGGCCCAAATCCAATCTGTCTGGTGTCATTATGAAAAGAAAAATTTGGACCTGCATAAAAGGACACCTGGTATGCACATGCACACCAAGAGAAGACTATGTAAAGATGCAGTAAGAGGGTGACCATCTGAAAGCCAAGGAGAGAGGCCTCAGAGGTATCCAACCCAACTAGCACCTTGATCTTGAATTTCCAGATTCCAGAACTGTGCAAAAACCATTTTCTGTTGTTTATGCTACCCAGTCTATGATATTTTGTTATGGCAGCTCTAGCAAATTAACACAGACCTTCAGTGGAAAGTTAGGCAGAAATTGTCCCATTCCAACAACCTGCTACATGTATGAAGCTTGATGATCACTGCTATTATGAACATAATGTTTGTATTTCCTCCAAGATTCATGAATTGGAGCCTAACCCTCACTGTAATAATATTTGGTGGCGGAAACTTTGGGAGGTAATTAGGTCATGAGGGTGGAGCCCTCATGAATGGGATTAGTGCCCTTATAAGAAAATTTATGACAGAGCTTCCTCTCTCTTGGTTGCCTTCCATGTGAGGATACAAGGAGATAACAGCTATCTGCAAACCAGGAACCAGACCCTCACCAGATGCCAAATCTGCTGGCACCTTGATTCTTGGACTTCCCAGCCTCTTGAACTGTGGGAAATAAAAGTTTGTTGTTTAAGGCATCCACTCTATGGCATATTTCTTATAGAAGCCTAAACACAACTAGGCAACTGGCTTTGGAATCCCATGTATTTTATTTGCGACTGGCTTTAACCCTTACTAGCAGGATGCCCTTGGACATTTGACCTTGGTTTTCTAAAACTATTTCCACATGTAAAAATTAGAATACTAATGGGGAAATTGTGATCATCCTCCTTTATCAAAGGGGGTTTTAATCAATTCACAGCCATTTATTTGCTCACATGAAATTCACTCCAACCTCTGAAAGATTGTGAAGCTTGAATGAGAGAATCCATGTTGAAGCACTTTCTAAATTCTAAAATGTTACAAAAATGCTCATTAATATAATCACAACATCTACAAAACTGTTAATGGGAGGGAGAGAAAATCAATTGGTATGTTATTTTGTTTTGAGTGCCGGGTCAGGGTGTAAAGTAGCATATATGCCCCTCTGCCTGTCAGCAAACAACAATTAATCAGTCTCACTGTATTTTGAAACATCAGGAATCATGTACTTTCTATTCACCAGCTGGAAGACTGCCATCCAAAACAGCCAGCATCAGCTACCATCTGAATTAATATTTGCTGCTACTAAGAACTCAATTCCTCCACCCCTCCCTTCACTTCTACTAGCTCATGCAAAGCAGATAGCATAAAATTCTCTATAGGGGAGATTAGACATAGATGTGAAGACTAAAACTCTGTCATTCATGGGATTAGGGATCCATGCTCTGTTGAGCATCCATATGTGCTGGGAAATATTCTAGACATTTTAAGTACATTTTCTCATGTAATGTTCACAACAGTTCTTTAAGGTAGCGGTTAATAACTTCATCTTAAATTTAAGCAAATTGAAGCTTAGAGAGGTCACCTACTTTCCATTCCTTCATGGAAATTATTAATTGAGCACTTCCTCTTTGCTAAGTACTGAGTATATGCTGGAGAATACAACAGGGAACTTACAATCTTGGTGGGGGAGCAGATCATAAAAAATAATCATGCAAATATACATAGAATTTTAGTTCTATAAGGGAAATTCACGACATAGGCACTCACAGCATGCAGTTTTAACAATCTTTAAAAATGTTAGTGGGAAAGCAGAAAACAAACAAATAAACATGCAAATAAACATATTTAAATTCCACGAGGGGCCTTCACAGAAGTAATGGTAAAAATTCAGGTTGTGAATGATCAAGTGTACTTAATCAGAAAACTGAAGGATGAAAAATAGCCATTTGTTCAAAAGGGTGACGTGGAGACAAAGCTTTAACGATCAAATTTAAGTCTATGTATTCAACCCTGAAGGTCCCTGGCACTTTTCTGGTGTAGGAGTTGATAAATTTTCCTTTTCTTTCAAGTTAAAGTTAAGGACCTTAACATAGACCTAAGGACACAAGGGACAAATTGTGAGATCTTTTGGTAACACATACCAGATGATTTTTTGAGGAAATTCATTCACTGGCTTGTTAAGATTACACCGCTGTTTTGAGGATTAGAGGGATAATATATGAGAAGATCTGTTTGAATGTGCTACACAAATGTAAGAAATTACTGAAAATACCAGCAACTTCGTGTAAAAAACACAATTGTGATCCATTTTTGTCACTCAACTTGATATTAACCCAGTAGGTTGAAATTCCAGGAGAATTTACCAAGCCAGATCCTTAAAACCACACACCTGCTAACAAACTGTAGTTAGCTCTCAACTGCTTCCCAGATAGGAGCATGCCACCTGGTCTCATCCTTTTTCTACCCTCCTACCACCTCTATCATTGTCTCCTAAACTTCCAGTATTTTAAGAATCTTCTAGGGGTTCATGGAGACTTGACAAATATCCATATCCCAAGATCCAGTTCCTGACTTACTGATCTTAATCTTGAGCCAAGAAAACCTGTGTATATTCAATAAGCAGCACAGGTGATTCTTGTGATTGGCTTATTTGAAGATATACTAAGGGTTATTAATCCCCAAACATATGTGGACATAAGCAGTGCCTAGGGAGCTCATGAAAAAAGAAATTCCCAGCAACATCTTTCAATATAGTTTCTAATTTAGTGTGTCTCGGGCGCCACTCAAGATTTGCATTTTTTTTTTTTTTCCCTTTTTGTCTTTTTTTGTGTCCGGCAACGGATCGCAACCCTCAGTGTCGCGCCCGTACCGGACCGGACCGGACCGGACCGGCAACGGGATCGCAACCCTCGGTGCTGCGCCCGCACCTCGCTCAGCCAGTGAGCAGCCGGTCTGTATGTGGGATCCGAACCCTCGGCGGGAGTGCCGCCGCGCTCCCAAGCGGCGCACTGTAGCAGTGCGCCACAGGGCTGGCCCCAAGATTTGCATTTTTAATAAGCATTGCCTAGCTGTTGTCAGTGGTCCATTGAATGTCAGAAAACACTGGTCTAGAATAGAATGATTCACCATCTCCTGCACCCTCTGAATGTCTACCTTTTGTCTTTCCCTCCACAGGCATCCATCAATATGAATTCTCCTTGAAAGCATCCTGGAATTACTGCCCTCTTCTCCACTGCCCTAGGGATTTTAAAAATATTTTGGGAGAGAAATGACCAATTCTAAAGTCACTCTGTTTGTGATTTGGAATATCATGAATTAGATATTCAAAAAAAGTGAAGATTTGGAGAAAATTAGAAAGAGAGAGAGAGATGGAAGGAGGGAGGGAGAGAAGGAGGGAGGGAGGAAGGAAGCTCCTGGAGTCAGAAAGTCCAAATATGATGTATCTCTCCAACGTGTTTATAGGGAGAACAAAAAAGCTGTAAGCCTCTTCCCTGATAGTGTAAGATATCCGTGTGCCACTACAGTAATTCTGGGACTCTCAACTCACATTTACTATAAAGATTTGAATTCTATTTGAGGAATATACAATTTTTCCTCTGAAATGGGACCTGGATAAAAAAAAATGAACAAAAGAAAGGGGCAGGTGACAAGAAATGAAAACATTTATTCAGGCAAACTATGCTGCTTCTCCAGATCCAATCCCGCCCATACTTGATGTTTCTGAATCATTAAGCCTCCCAATTGCCTGTGTGCAGTTTCCCCAACTCAGCTACAGTCATTGTGGCAGAAAACGTGCCTTAGAGCAAATGTGTTTAGTCAGCAGCAGAGGGACTTTAGGGTGGGAGGGCAGAGGATGGTGATGAGTGAGGGTAAGGACAACCTACTTGGGCTCTTTTTACTGGAAGCTCTCTGCTTTCTTTCTTCTAATAAAGCTAGTTCATCCTTTCTCTTTTTCAGGGTCCTCCGAAACACAGGAAAACAGGGACTGAGTCTGAGTGGTCATTTTGACTTCTTTGTCATTAGATCCAAATTAAAACTGGTTCTATTTGCTGCCTGCTGCCTATGGAGACCATTTAGGAGTTGTTTACAGTCCAGGGCAAAGAACTGATGACTAGATGAATCACTGAATATTCCTTTTGAAAATACATCTATGTTCATATCATGCACAGCCCTGGACACCCTTTTCTCCCACTGCTGATGACTCACAATTTTAATAGCTTCCAAAGCTGTTCTAATAAAGACTAAATTTCTTGAACCCAGCCTCCACAGCCACTGAAGCCTGCCCATCTCCCACTCCTTTACCAGTCTTCTTTCACCCCCTCAGGAAGCCGCCCTAGGACCATGCAGCCTCAATGTGGGAAGTTTATGGTCTTGTAGTTCCTGCATTTCTCCTTTTTATAACTTATCACAATTATAAGTAAAATAATAACAGTTATGGAATTTGTTGCTTAATGATGATTGCTAAATTCTCTGGTAGAATGTCAACTCCACAAAGATAGGAAATTCCTTTTGTGTAGCATCCCTAGAGTTTGGTAGGGTGTCAAGAGCCCCATAAATTTTTTTGAAAGAATAGTAAATGGAGGTGAAGTATGTTTGTAAGAAAAGCCTCTGTGTTTGTTTAATTTGGTCTTCCTTTATGAATGTGGCTCAATTAGTAGAACAGCAGGAGGTCTCTCTGATCGTCAAATTCTAAGCAGAATTAGCAACAGCTTCTGATTCCAAAACCTCAGATGTCCACATGCACTCATCCTTCAAAATTTTTTCTAAAACTTTTAGTAGGTATTTTTATTTCTTGGGTATCTCACCTTCAATCCCTATTTCCAGATTTTCTTCTCTCCTTTGTACCATGCTAAAAATTTAGATAAGAGATTCATTCTTTTACTTTTAAATGTATAGACTGACCTACAGAATTTCTGAATATGGACAATATTACCAAAGATTTCAAGTGCCAATAGGAGGCAGACAGTGTTTACATCACAGTCATATACGCAGCCTTAAACATCTCTGGCCACATCCCCACCTTCAGTGCCCCACACCACCCCAAGCCTCACATCGTCAATATGTTCTCTAGCCCTTTCTTTCATCTTCTTGAAGCCTCCCATAATATTTGGTTTCCTAAACACTCTTTTTCTCCTCATCTATGTCCCCTGCTTGATCTCAAAAGTCCCAAAGAAAATACCCTGTCATTATTCAACAGATAAATTCCCCCTCTTCTAGTGCCTCAACATATTGCAAAAATGAATCTGATCTACTTCAAGTAGTATTTCCAATTATTTCTTAAAGCAAAGATAGTTTTCTTCACAGAAGGAATCTCACTGAAACATAGTAAGAATATGTTTATTAATCTCATCTTATTATCTCCTCTTTAAAATTTAAGTTTACATTATATTTTCTTTCCAAATAGCTTATACTATAGAACTTAGAGTGAATTCTTCCAAGTGGAAAACAAAAGTGATAATGGAATCACATAGAACAGTAAGAGCTGAGGAGACAAATCTGGGTTTGGTCTCCTCGAGTCTACAACCTATGGGATTGCGGGTAAGGTACTTAAATGTTCTAATATTCTATTTGCCTATCTGTAAAATGAGAATAACAGTGCTTCTGGATTCAGTTACATGAGAAAATAAATCACTTCATTGTTTAAGACAATTTAAAGCGACTTGTTATTTGCTTGCCATCAAAGCTTGATAAATGACCCACTGTTATTAGCTCATGTGTTAATACACAGCTTCCTCTATTTCAGCACCATCCTCTTAATTCACTTAATCTATGTTTCTACATTTTCTGTAGTACCATGGCTTGAAATTGAATAAATTCTCAGTAAATAATAATAATGATTTATTAAAAATAATTGTTATTTTACTTTTTAAATGTCCATAAAATACTACTCTCACACAGTTTTAATTTTATAATTATCTTTCACTTGTACCATTTTAAACTAAATTATAATCACATATATATAAAACTCGTCTCCTCATTACCTCTCCAACATTCTTCCCATCTCACCATTCCAATCACACACATTTTCTCCTTGGGAAGCCACCATCTCTTATTACATAGAAGCCCAGTAAGAAATAGAATTGATCTTAAGTCCTAATTGTGTATAAAATGTGTGGCATTCCCCTGGCCATAATGTCGATTAATAAAATCTCAGTTAGAACTAAAAGAGGACTTTTTGTTTGACAATGGTAGAAACCAACCTGGTCTATTACATTGTTATGAATAAGGAAGCACGAAAGGAAACATGAAGCCTTAATTAATAATAATAACCATCTTACAACAATGAGGAAAACCAGTCTAAAATGAAGCTGAAATTGGAAAGCAAGTGGAGCCAAGAGAATTGCAAAAATGGAAATTAAATCCTTGACCAAACCATGCCTGAGCCCATACATTTATTAGATTTTTAGATATGTGAAGTAATCAGTTTCTCTTTATCCCTGAACCTAGTTAAATAATACACTCATATCACTTGTGCGATAATAGATTTTCATTCGATATTTGCGTTTTATGTTTCTATATTAGCAACATCATTTTATTTTTGATATCTTATAAGATTAGACTATTCTCACTGATCTTCTTTCATTGACTATTGAAGCTTTCACCTACTTATATTTACAAATTAATATAAAATTATTTAATTAAGTTTCAAAGATAAGATGGTTTGGATTTTGACTCGAATTAAATTAAATCCAAATATCAAGGTTAATAGACAATTTCCCGATATTTTGTCTTCCCATTCAGGAACCTCATATATCCAGCTATTTAATCAAATCTTATTTTAAATTCTCCCTAATATGATTTTATAGATTAATTTATGACTGCATATTGCCTATTCAATTTAGGCTTCAATATTTCACATTTTATTGCTATTATGAAATAAATTTTGAGTATATTTTCTAAATGGTAATTATTATTATGCTAATAATCTTTCTGGCAGTTTAAAGTGGTTTTCAGAAGCACAGAACCTTGGAAGCAGACTGCCTGGATCTAATTATGGATTAGTCAATAATTACCTCTATGTCCCTCAACAATTTACTTTACCCCTATTTTCCTCAGAATCCCCATCTGTAAAATGGGACATACCTCACTGAGATGTTACGGGTATTGAATGAGTTAATACATGGAAAACAGTATAGTACTTGACACATAGTATGTCCTCAATAAATCTTAGTTATCATTATATTGCATCTATACAAGTATATATATGCATATATAAATATCGAGAGAGAGAGAAATCCCCAACACCTAATCTCTACTTAACTTTCCTATATTAATGCAATTGTGAGAATGTATAAAATTTAAAATGACAGTAATAATTAGTGGACACGGTGTTTTACTTATAAATTTAAAGAACATTTCTATGGATTTTCTTCCCTGAAATTAATTCATGACATTTGGTTTTAGAGTGGCCCTCTATGTTATTTTAAGGGTGAATCTTCCCCATTTTCTTTCTTTTACTTCTACTTTCCTTTTTCCTTACTTCCCAAGCAGCACATAAACTTGTATTTCCTGTGAAAAATCCAAACAATAACATAAGGTAAACAATAAAAGCTGAAAATTTTCCTTCAATACTGACTTCATTTCTCTCTTCTACAAAACTGTTCTATTAAGAACCCAGACTGTGTATTGTAAGCCTTTATCTGTGTATTTGCTTATAATTTGAGGCTTTGTTTTTCCTGAAAATTACTCATTCTAACCTTCCACGATTTTACAAACTGATCTATAGATTCTTTTTAATTCCTACATAATAATCCTCATTAGCTGCATAGTAATCCATAGGAGTATATATAATTTTTTAACCATCTCCACTTTTATGTATTACATATAGTGCTATAGTGAATATCCTTGTATAAATTCTTTGTTTGCATGTGTAAATGACTCATGTAAGAGGAAAATCCAAGGGCTTAACTGATGGTACAATGGATACATTCACTTTTATTTCAGAAACACTGATAAATTGATCTCTGAAAATTTTTCAACATTTACATTCCTATTTGTTTATTTAAACTGACAAATAAAAATATATATAGTTATCATATGCAACATGTTTTAAAGTATGTATACATTTGTTATAGTCCTATTTTAAAAGTCATCTCTTAAAAAGAAAGTTTTGTCTGATTTTATTTATTAACTGCCTTTGGGCATGCATTGGTACAAGCCTGTGCATATTTTGTTTTCCCTATTACCAAGTTTTATTATAATAGTGCATTCTCTTAAATTGAATGATTAGAGCATTTCTATTCCACAATACCATGTATTTTGAAGTATAAGAAAATAATTGGTAGAGTGGGGTAAAAAGTAAATAGTAATAAAGACAATATTAAAGAAAACAAAATAAATGGGGATGCTTCTTTTATGTTCCACTAAAATAATAATTGTCTGAAAAATGGAGGATTATTTGCCATTAAGTTAAACTAATTAGTTATAGAAATGTGGACAAAGACAAAAGCTTAAAATATTTTTAAAAGTCATAAATTGGTATATGTCATCATTATGTTTACATAATCTTAAGAATGTTTATCAACACTTTTAAGATGATGAATTATTAGTGGAATGTTTACTCTCTAAAGCGTTCTAGAATATAAAACAAATAAAACTGTATACAACCAGAGGAATATAAAAGAAATAAAAACCAAACACATGTTTTGCTCAATGGGAAGAATGATAGTTAACATGTTATTATAACATTCTACAAAAATATTCTAAGTTCATTCATCAAAGATATAATGGGTGTGATCGGTGTGAGTAGAAAATTCAACAAATAATTTTTACCAGAAATTCATCTGATCCAAAAATGTCACAGAAATGATAGCAATAAACATATAGATAATTAAACTCCTACAAAATAAAAGCAAGGGTGTTGAAAAAATATACTCAGAGTTAACAAATGTGATATAAAGATGACCACTGAATTTTGATAATGGGGATACTTGGAAATGACCATATAGTATTGATAATCTTAGAAGGATAAAATAAAATATTATAATACATAAAGCAAAACTACTCAAAATGTAAGGAGAATAACAGAAACATAAGTAGAGTTGTCAGATTTAACTCATTATTATTACTTTATAACAGCTACAGTAGAAAATAAAAATACTTAGAGAATTATTATTTATTACAATCCTAAAAAAAGACTATTTTTCAACTTACACAGACTTTTGTCTCAGTCCAGGCATTCTCATAGCTCATTTCTCTTCTCTGTCCTGGGTACCATGTCTAAAAAGTTGGTGTGGCTGTTGTCACAGCCTCTATTACTAAGAAAAGTATGTTGGTTCCTTCAGGTGTGCTAATACTGGAGATCAGGTGAAAACTACAGAAGCGATTTATTTGCTTCCAAAAATGTGAAAAAAAAGTATCAAGTAATATATCCTTTTTTTTTTTGTCTTTTTCCGTGTCCGGCCACGGATCGCAACCCTCAGTGTTGCCCCCGTACCGGACCGCGACCGGCAATGGGATCGCAACCCTCGGTGTTGCTCCCGCGCCTCGCTCAGCCAGTGAGCGGGAACCGGTCTGTATGTGGGATCCGAACCCTCGGGCGGGAGCGCCGCCGCGCTTCCCAAGCGGCGCACTATCCAGTGCGCCACCGGGCCAGCCCGTAATATATCCTTTTATAAGGAACACATATCATTTTTCTATAAATGAAATGAACCACAAACTAACAACCAGGCAAGAGATAAGAATAAGAGAACATTGAATGAAATATTTTAAATATAATGTAAAGAGTGGTTTAGACTGTGTTTCTTAGAGGTGCACAGTCTTACTAAAACGGATTCTAAATACAAAAAGCAAAATTTGTTTTTCACCTGAAATATATAAACTTGAACAGACATTTTATAATGTTTTTGAAAATGAGGGATTATTTATTAAATGGGATAGAAAAACCTATAAAGCCTTTCACTCTAAATATCTATGTCAAAGGCCCAAGGTGCAAAAGCCTTATATCTAAATTAATGAGAGCACTTTAAAGATTATTTTCTTGGGGCAAACATGCAAGTGTCATTTACTGGCTTCCTCTAGATCTATTATTTCTAAACTTTAAGATGATTTTGATAGTTAGGAAAATCATGGACCCTTACTGAGTCCAGCAATGCAGAAGCATAATGATGCATCATAGGGAGTCAAGTAAATTTAGCAAGAAATGAATGTTGGGTAAAATGCACAGGCCTAATGATGTTGGAAGTAGAGTCCAGGGGGGCCCAATAGCAGGCGTCAACCCACCCCATCCTCTTACCAGGTTCTTGACTCTGCCACTGGAAAGGATTCAAGAGCAGAGTTACAATAGAAAGTGAGAATGGGTATAATATAACAGACAAGAGATACATGTTCCACAGACAGAGTATGGCCTGGCTCCAGAGGCTGAGCAGGGCCCACACCAAGTTTTACACCAAAGTAAGGAATACAAACTTAAAGTGTAGTATCAGTGCAGGCTGGCTCAAAATGAGCAGCTGCCTGCTAAAAGTAAGCTTAACACAAGAGTAAAGCATACACACCATAGCCAGCAAAGTGCAGGTTGGCCGCAGGAAAGTGAGCAACAACCCTGCCTTGTGCTGGAATATGATTTTTATAGTTTAAGTCTCTAATGAATATTCAGTTAAGGGGGTGGCTCCCAGTTATGTGACATGGTCTTGCACATGCTCAATTGATGTCCTTTTGGAGCGTGTACAATGGTCAAATTCTATCACATGTACCAGACATACTCAAGAATATTCTGTGCTTATTAGCACCCCAAGTGGCAGGTCATTCAGCTACCAGAGTAATATAACCCTTCTCTACTAAGTATGTGCAGACTCTGGATTTGCATAATCCAGGCATTTGTGGTCTCATTTTCCCCTCTTGGTGCTGAAAATAGGTCTAGAGGACAGGACCTAGAGGACGGGCCTGAAACCTTGGGGAATGGCTTGTAACCCGGAGGCATGCCCTGTAACTCGAGCCCAGGGATACTGAGCACCTTCTATCTCACTAACTCTAGTCCTGATGCTCTGATATTTTTGCCCGAAGTTTTGACACTTTGCTTGTGTTGTATCATATTGACTTTTGTGAACCTACCTTTTATCTTCTGTAAAGCAGAGAATACGGATGGAGG
The DNA here is from genome assembly GCF_000696425.1 of Galeopterus variegatus. Lineage (NCBI taxonomy): Eukaryota > Metazoa > Chordata > Mammalia > Dermoptera > Cynocephalidae > Galeopterus > Galeopterus variegatus. The sequence goes on along the minus strand of NW_007726228.1, from coordinate 852,706 downwards.
AAACTAAATATTTTACTAACTTACACACATTGATTGTTATTTTGAGATCTCAAAAACACTGTGGAAGAATATTTTGATGAACATCTGCTAAAAAATGCAGATTGGATAAATGCATTCAGCTCTATTGTCTCTTTAAGCTTTACGGTAAAAAATTTTTTAAAGTGATAAATATTCAAGGAGAACAAATTTTGGGTGGCTGTAATGGTGGGTGAGCAGTAACCAATTTTTTTAAAAAAACAGAGAGAGCTAAAATCTAAATTCTGCAAAGAATGGTGGCAACAGGGATCAAGGGAATCAATGTTGTGGAACTGGGAAAAGACTCGGGAATTAGGGACATCCAGTCCTCAGACAACAGCAGTAAAGTTTGGGCTAAAATGAGAAGGATTGAATAAAAGTCAGAGTGAAAAAAAAATAGTTTCCAAACTCTCCCTCTCATCTCCTATAAGCCAGGAAACTACCACCAACCTCTACCTCTATAGATGGAAAGTTTAAGTAATAGTTAAGTTGAAGGAGAAACATGTAGGACTTAGTGTCACCTGCAGAGTAGAGGTGGCAAGAAAAAAAAAGACTGGATTAAATGGAAATCTACAAAATGAATAATGGGACCCCACAGACCCTTTTGTCCATCTCAGTTCATCAGGCGTACTGCCCCCAAAACTGGCAACTGGAGAATTCTCATGAAGAGAAACTGATCCAACCTAGACATCACTATATTTAGTGTCAATCTCTGCAAGCCCTGATAATTGTCCTTCAGTAAGAACAACAGCAGATAAATCTAACCAGAAACAAATATTGTCATGCCTTGGTGAAATATGAATAACATCTAAGGGCCACAAGAAATTTAAAAACAATCTCTATCCTGAAGGAGACAAAAGTAATTAAACAAACTAAAAGTACTGGGGAAAACAGAGAATACCTGAAGCAAAATGAAATAACAACTATAATCAATATCATTGGATATACGTGCAAATACAAGGATACTTCAAATATTTGTGGAAAAATAGAAAGAAAAGGTAATACGAATCTTTCCAAAAATTTTCGAAGTATCCTTGTATTAAAGCTACAAAAAAAGAAAAAAATAAAAAAAACAATATAGAACTCTTGGAAATTAAATAAATAGCAATAATATAAGAAATGCAAATATTTGCATAATTTGAAAATAAATTTCAGAAAATCTAAAAGTAGAAAATGAAACAAAGACAAACAAAAGAAAACAAAGCAAACAAACAAAAAATCAATAAGAGGCAAAATAGAAAAAAAACAGAGGTTCAGGGTAGGAGAACCCAAATCTGATGGTGAAGGGTCAGAAGAAGACAGTAGAGGAAATGGAGAGTACAAAATTATCAAAGATATGATGCAAAAACATTTTTCGTAAATAAGGAGTATGTTTATCCATATTGAAAGAGTTAGTCAAGTCCACCGCACAACAAATTTTAAAGCTCCACTCACTAGCACATCAGCATAAAACTTCAGAATTCCAAGTATAATAATAAAATCTTTTTTTCTATTTTTTTATAAGGAGCTCTGGGATTTTTCAACTTTATGGAGGTATAACTAAAAAAATAAAATTGCATATACTCACATTTAGGGTGTACAACATGATGTTTTAATATATGTATGTGTTTGTATTAGTCCCTTTTCTATTTCTGATAACAGAATACCTGAAACTGGGTAATTTATAAAGAAAACAAATTTACTTCTTGCAGTTTTGGAGGCTGGGAAGTCCACGGTCCAGGAGGCACATCTGGTAAGGGTCTTCTTCTGGGTGGGAACTCTCAACAGGGTTCCATGGCAACCGGGGTATCACACGGTCAGGATAGCAAGAGCTCCTTAATGTGCTCACTTACTCTCCTTATAAAGCCATGAGTGTTTCTCCCATGATATCCCACTAAACCATTAACCCATTACACCACAAACGGATTAATCTATTCAAGAAAGCATAGTCATCATGATCCAATCACCTCTTAAAAGCCCCACTCTTCCATACTGTTATAGCCCTATTTCCTATCGTCTTAACACTGTTACAATGGCAATCAAGCTTCAATGAGTTTTGGGGGGTCAGGGGTATTGAATCCATAGCAACATCATAAAATTATTGTCACAATCAAACTTGTTAACACTTCCCTCTCCTCACATAGTCACCATTTGTATATGCCTTTGTGTGGTGAGATCTACTTGAGATCTAGTCTCAACAAATTTTAAGTATATGATATATTATCATTAACCATAGTCACCATGATGTAAATTATTTCTTATAACTGAAGGTTTATACCCTTTGACCATTATTACCCCATTTCCCCCACCTCCAATACCTGTTAACCACCATTTCACTCTCTATTATTATAAGTTTGACTTCTAAAACTTCACACTAAGGGAGATCATGAAATATTTTACTTTGTGCTTGTTTTACTTGGTATAATGTCCTCAGGCTTCATCCATGTTGCAAGTGGCAGAATTTCCTTCTTTTTTAATACTGAGTAATATTCCATTTTTTGTATGTGTATACACTTTACATTTTTTTTGTATGTGTACACACACTTTACATTTTTTATCTATTTATGTGTTGGTGAACACTTAGGTTGTTTCCATGTCTCGATTACTGTGAATAATGCTGCAATAAATATGAGTGCAGATATGTCTTTCACATACTGATTTCATATCCTTTGGATATTTTCCCATAAGTGGGATTACTGGATCATATAGTAGTTCTGTTTTTAATTCTTTGAGGAACCTCCATACTGTTTTTCTTAATGGCTGTGCCAGTTACAATGTTACCAACAGTGCACAAAGGCTCCCTTTTCTCCACATCCTTGTGAACACTTGTAATCTTTCATCTTTTTAACAGGTGCAAGGTGATATCTCATTGTGGTTTTGATTTGCAGTTCTTTATAATTAATGAGGTTGAGCATCTTTTTACATACCTGTTGGCCATTTGCATGTCTTCTTTGGAAAATATCTATTTTTTCAAGTCCTTTGCCCATTTTTTAATAAGTTGATTTGGGGGTTTTTTTGTTTTGTTTTGTGTCAGTTGTGTGAGTTAAATACTTTTAATATTAACCCTTATCAGATATATCATTTACAAATATTTTCTCCCATTCCCTAGGTTAATTTCTCATTTTGTTGATTGTTTCTTTTGCTGTGCAGACACGTTTTAGTTTGATGTAGTTCTGCTTGTTTATTTTGCTTTTCTTTCTTTGTGCTTTTGGTGTCAAATCTAAAAAATCATTGTTGAGACCAATGTCAAGGAGATTTCTCCCTGGTTTCCTTCTAAAATGTTTATAATTTCAGGTCTTACACTGAAGTCTTTAAATCATTTTGAATTTATTTTTGTGTATAGTTTTCAAAAAGTGTCCATTTTTATAGTATTTTTTTAATGATGCTACGCAGTTTTCCCCAAACCATTTGTTGAATATTATATTCTTTCCCTTTTGTATTCTTGGCATATTTGTTAAAAATTGTTTTATGTTATATGTGTGAATTTATTTTGGGGCTCTCTATTTTGTTCCATTGGTCTATGTGTCTGTTTTTATGCAAGTGTATTATTTTGATTACTACACTTCATAATATAATTTGAAATTAGGAAGTGTGATGGCCTCAGCTTTGTTGTTCTTGTCCAACATTGCTTTAGCTATACAAGATTTTTTGTTGTTCCATACAAATTTTGGATTTTTAAAAAAATTTTGTAAAAAATACCATTGGGATTTTGATAGGGATTGCATTGAATGTATAGATAGATTGCTTTGGGCGGTATGTACATTTGAACAATATTAATTCTTCCAATCCATGAACACAGGATATCTTTCGATTTACTTGTGTTTCCTTCAATTTATTTTATCAATATTTTAGAATTTACAAGGTACAACACTTTCATGTTGTTGGTAAAATTTATTCCTAAGTATTTCAATTTTTGTAGCTATTGTAAATGGTATTGTTCTATTTGTTTCTTTTTCAGATAATTCACTGTTAACTGTATAGAAACACACCTGATTTTTGTACATTGACTTTGTGCCCTGCAACTTTACTTAATTTGTTTATTAATTTTAACAGTTTTTTGGTAAAATCTTTAGGATTTTTTACATACAACCATGCCATATGCAAAGAGAGATAACTTTGGTTCTTTCTCTCTGATTTGGGTGCCTTTTTTTTTTTCTTGCATAATTGCTCTAGATAGGACTTTCAGGTCTATATCAAAATATGTGGTAAGAGTGAGCCCCCTTGTCTTGTTTCTGATCTTACAGGAAAATCTTTCAACTTTTCCCCATTGAGTATGATGCTAGATGGGGTTTTGTTGTACATGACACTTATGGTGTTAAGATTCTTTCCTTCTGTGACCAGGCCATTTACAAGGCCTTTATTGTGTTGCAATACTTTCCTTCTATGCCTAATTTGTAAATTTTTATCATAAATGCATGTTGAATTTTGTCAAATATTTTTTTTGCATCTATTTAGATGATCATATCATTTTTTTCCCTTCATTCTGTTAATGTGGTCTAAGACATTTATTGATTTATGTGTGTTGACTTGCCCTGTATCCCAGGGATAAATCCTACTTGATCATGGTGTATGGTCCTTTCAATTTGCTATTTCATTAGGTTTGCTAGTATTTTGTTGAGAATTTTGGCATCTGTGTTTATCATGGATATTGACCTGTAATTGTCTTGCCTTGTAGTACTCTTGTCTGGCTTTCGTACTGGGTAATACTGGCTTTATAGAGTAAGTTTGGAAGTGTTCACTCCTCTTTAATATTTTGGGTAAGATTTCAAAAGCTTCCTAAGTGGGGACAAAAAGCAGGGAAGTTACAAGAAAATAATCAGAAACCAGAATGACAATAGGTTTCATACTGAAGACAAAGGGTAAATGTCTTCAAATAGTGGGTAAAAAAAATTCCAAACTAAAATGACAAAACCAGCCAAACTATCAATTAAATATCAAAAAGATATTAACTTAAATATGGATTAAATTTTATAAAATGAATTTTCCTATAGGATATGCTTCCAAAGTCTTTGAAGCTGGGAAGCTTTTTTTTTTTTTTTTTTTTTGGAAGTTACTAGAAAATATGCTCCATCAAGAAATGGACTAAACAAAGACAGAGAGTGACATGTGGTACAGGAAATAGAGAATGTAACCAAGCAGAGCCATAAAGGTAATTGCCTGCATTATGGTGAAGGATAATTCAGAAATAGCAGGTGTGAGCTGCAGTAACTAGTCCAGATTGGGGTAAAAGTACAGAGGGTTTCAAGAAGGATGCTCTAAGAAAAATTCAGACTCATTTATGACCAGATCCACAGCTCCATCTGGAAGTATAATGGATAATTATAGCTATACAGAAAACTAAATAACAGAATGGGATATAATTATTAAGTAGTTTAAACAAAATATTTATGAGAAATGCAAGACAACCTTAGTACACTCTGTGGTTCATCTGTGTAAAACATTTACATAGCTTTATTAACATAGTGATTGAATACAGACTGCACCAGAATTTATAATTTTAATTTACTATGACAGCGGGATGTGTACATGTGCAGTATATGGGGAAGAAGTGTAAACAGAGCTAAATTCTCAACTTTTATGGGTGGAAGACAACAGAAACATAAATGGTACCTAGTCGAGAAAGAGCATGTGTTATTTAGAAATATGAAATAGTTGAAAGTGAAGGAAAACTGGCTTGAATCATAGGGAGAGGTGAGGCTGGAGGCTGTTGCTTTTGAAACTCTGCGTGCATCTAACACTTAAAAAAATGAAAAGCAAGCATGCAAACAGTACGTAGGAGGACAGAAAATAGTGTTCTGTAGAACTGGATTTGTATTTGAGCTTCCTTAAGTCAGGATATGAAGGGAAACAAATCAGATAAAGGAAAACAAGCCATGTGGTGGGGTAATTTCCAGAGTTTTGAGCACAGATCAAGAATATGTGTGCAAGTGTGTATTGAAAAAAATAGCATATTTTCATGTATTTTAATAAATGAGAATCACATTGCTCACAAAATAAAAATTTATTACAAGTAAAATGTTATTTAAATATGGCTTGATATACTGATTTTTGTCAAAGTAACTATTATGATAGGTATCTATGGAAAACATTGTGTTTTAGAACTCAGAGCTGCAGGCATGATGAATAAAATCAACATGAGATTCATATTAAAAAAGACTCCTGGCCCTGAAATAGTATGCAAATTATGTGTATGAATGTCTGCATCTGTGCATGTGTGATTGAAAACACAGAGAAGCACTGAGAGACTGAGAAAGAGAGAGAGAGAGAATCAAATGTTCTAAGGTTCTCAAGAAATTTTTATTTATTTATTTATTTGTCTTTTTTTTTGTCTTTTTCCGTGTCCGGCAACGGATCGCAACCCTCAGTGTTGCCCCCCCCCCCCCCCGTACCGGACCGGGGACCGGCAACGGGATCGCAAGCCTCGGTGTTGCTCCCGCGCCTTGCTCAGCCAGTGAGCGGGAACCGGTCTGTATGTGGGATCCGAACCCTCGGGCGGGAGCGCCGCCGCGCTTCCCAAGCGGAGCACTATCCAGTGTGCCACCGGGCCGGCCCCCAAGGTTCTCAAGAAATTTTAAGCATCAAAACCATTTTCTTTCCCTTTCCTTCAACATCTACTTTTCCAGTTGAGAGACAGAGGGAAAGTAAGACACTATAGTTCCATTAATAAAGTCCCTTTGCTACCCACCTAATGGAGTGTTTTGGGTCACTCAAATGTGCTACAAGCTCACTCTCTGTTATTTCTGTTTAATTATTTTTAAAATTTTATTTTATTGTAAGAACACTCAATATGAGACCCACCCTCTTAAAATTTTAAATGGTGACGGTATGTTATTGTTCACTATAGTTCATGTTACACTGCAGTAAGTTCAAAAATATGCTATTTCCTTCATCCAGGACAGTTCATTCTCTTCCCTACCCCTTTCTGCTTTATTTAGCCACCTCTTACTCACCTTTCCTGGTATCACGTTTACATTACTCTCTCATGCAGATGTTTTCTACAAGGGGATGCACCTTTTCCATTAAGATTTTCTAACCCTCATATTTCCCTTGCTTGCATACTTGACCGTATATGTATAAATAATTGTTCCCTGTGTCAATTTATTTAAAAAGTGAAAATTCTTCCATGAGGTGAAGAAATGTGTCCCCCATGCTCAAGGCTGTATCTTAAGGATGCTGATATTATTAACTATGTTTAATTAGAAAACAAACATGCTCACGGTACATTACTTTCAAGTACAAACATGCAATAAAATATCTATTTTGAATACAAAGGAACAGTGTTCTACTCTATACAAACGTGTATTGTTATCCCCAATCATAAAACTTCCATTCATACATTCACTCATTTACTGCCAATAAAATAGTGTGATAAAACAGAAAACAATTATTGAGCACCTACTCTGAACCAAACTCTTAGATAATTCCTGGGATACAACAGGCAGTGTCCCTACCTCCATTACATTATATATTACATTACATTACTATATTACATTATAGTTGCAGAAACAAATGAGATAAATTAAAGTATAATTTGTTCACCATAATTTAGTTGAACTGAAAGTTAATATTATCTGGTACAAAAAACGTTTAGTTGCCAGAAGATGAAGAAAAACTAAAATATGTGCTAATTTTTCTTTACATTGAATCCCATTGATCAATACAAACTTCTTCCTACCAAGTGGGTTTCTATATGATGAACTGGTCTTTAAAATGTACCTACAGAAGACTGGCTGGGAAACCCTACTATAGCATCTTGGGGCTTGGAAGGCCTTCCGTTTGAGTCATTGCTGATTAATCCTTGTCTCAGCTTTCGGCCACCTCACAGTGAACTAACTGTAACTTTAAATATTGATAATCAAGCTCATATATCACAGAGCTGAGAGAATGACAGTTTCAGTGCATAATAGCTAAAGCTTTCTACAATAATCAGATATTCAATAATTCATGAAAATATATCCCCCCAAATCAAACTGGAAGCTATTTTGTGTAATATATTATTTAAAATTCAATATTATAATGCACACAACTTCTCCTCAGCCAGAGGAGAACCATTTCAAAATGTGATTATGTGCAGATTCTATTTAAAAGTGACAATTTTGCTTTTCATTTGTTTAATGGCTTGAGCGGAGGAGCTCAACTAGAACTAAGTCATCTGACAACAAAATCAAGGTGGCCAGAAGCAACTTTTCAAAAGTTACATTAGGACCTAAAAAGTGCACACACATTTGCATGGAAGAGACATGTGTATTTGGGGAAAAAAAGTCTTAAATTATTCAGTCCTATGTCATCTTGCTCCCAAAAAGTCCTCTCCCAATTAATCATAATTTGTCATCACCATGAAATAAATTATAAACTCCTGAATTTGACAGTCAAGATACCTTCATCCCACCCCAATGTTGCAGCAATCTCAGTTACTTTCAAAGCCATCCTTTACTGTTTGCAACAGTTGGATGGGGGGATATTGTCCCATAAGCACATAGTCAGTGTTCTGGTTTCATATTTTTTCCTTCTTGGAAGCATTATTTTCCTTCGCCCCTAATAAGCTGAAACCTTCCTTCAAAGAATATATGACACTAAGTGAAGCTTTCTCTGATTTTCCAAGATAGGTATGGCTTGCCCTTTCCCAGAATGCCTATAACGCTAATAACTATTGATAGGACTTCTATTATTTCACTAGCTATCACTTTTTGAGCGCTGATCATATATCAGGCCTGTGTCAAAAGTTATGTATTAACATTGTTTTGATTAGGCACTGGACCACCATTGCTACCCCATTATGTAGCTGAGGGAACTGAGTCTCAGTGGCACTCAATGAGTTGTCCAAGGATAGAAACCAAGAAATACTAAAAAAGCAGAAGATTGTTTGGTTTAGCATTTTCCTTGTGCCTAGAACGGTGCCAGTTTGTAATGGGTTCCATATCTTTGACTGAATCAATAAGCAAATCTCGGAGGATTGAGTTGTGTAAATATAATGATGTCTTTTTATCTTGTGAGCAACATGGTTTGAAGAGATTAACATTATTACAATAAGTAAAAAAAAATTATATATATATACATATATATATACACATATATACATATATATATACACATATATACATATATATATACATATATATATATACATATATATATACATATATATATACATATATATATATATACAT
>NW_007726228.1:809739-842545 GCF_000696425.1 Galeopterus variegatus | reverse complement strand
TTATATATATATATCTCTATGTATATATATATATATATATATATATATATGAAGCACGGTGTTTTGGAAAAAGCACTGAATTTGGAGATCTAGTGCCCTGCTAATATTATGGCTGTACGATTTGTAGTTATGCAACCTTGCACAAAAATACTGACTTTTCTTAGTCTCATTATCATTATCATCATCTATAGTAACTTCACTCTATTTTGTAATAGAAAAATGTCCGTGAAGCAGTATAGAGTTGTTAAAAATGTATGCTGTACAGTCTGAAGGCTCAGGTTTAGATGTCATCTCTGATCTTCAGGACATTGGGTATGTTACTTAATGTCCCTGTACCTCAGTTTGTCATATGGTGTATTTGCATACTAGCACCTACTTAACAGGGCTGAGCTTTACAGTTCCCTAAATGCAAATCCTGTAGAATAGAGCCTAGTACATAACAAATTCTAAATCAATCTTAGCTCTTATTATTATGTACATGTAATTGGCATAAAGCCCCACACATAGTAGGTCCTCAGGGAATGTTTCTTTGTCTTTTTCTCACTACCTTCTAACATTCACTTAACCACAGTGAAACTCTATTTGCCTCATTTATTAAATTAGAATCAAAATGAAACTTTCTCCAAATAGCAGGGCTAATTGACATTTTAAAAATGTTTTCAACTTTAAGATGCTAATAGCATGCAAGTGGTCCAGAATTTGTTGGCTGGAAAAGGCAAAAATCATCCTCAACAAAAGAATATTAGAATAGGAATTGCAGACTGAAAGCTATACAGAAAATCAAAGGAAAAAAAATATCTTACACAGGGTGATTAAAAAAGAATCTACAGGTAGTGTGAAGTATAGGTAGGTACTAAAACAACACACTCTACATTATATTTATATTTAAATAAATATAAATATAATAGATAAGAGAAAGGAAGGAAGGAAGGAAGGAAGGAAGGAAGGAAGGAAGGAAGGAAGGAAGGAAAAAAAAAAAGAAAAAGAACCTACAGGAATCTGGGGTATAAACTGAGTTCTAATACATAAGAATACAAATAATGTAAGGATAGAAAATTATTTTGAAAATGGAAACTACTTACATAGATTTCTGCCATAATTGCATCAAATATTGACTGGGTTAGATAATGTGATTAAATATTGTAGTGTTTCTAGAGTAACACGTATAGAGGAAGGACTCAATATGATATAATCATATCTTTTAATTTAGTTGTCTATTATGACCGAAGTTTATGCCTTCATTATTCTTAATTATTTTATATACTCTGTGTTAAGTAAAATCTTCTCCATTCATAAATTAGAAAAAAAGGGCTTCAGCAAGGTCAGGTCCCTTGACCAGAGCCCCTCTCAGGGATGGAGCTCATATCTGAACCCTGCTCACGATCATACCTCGTGGCCTTCCTCTCTAGGTTTCCGGCTATGTTGTTCAAAATTATTATGAGTTTAATGGATTAAAAATATTATGAAACAAGAACTTCCCTTCTCCACAGGATTCCATTAACATAATGAAAATATGCAAATATTTAATTTTAAACCATCTAAACAGCAGCAGTGACATTCTTTCTCTTAATAGCAGCTTAAAGAGATCAGACTGGACCACTCCTGCAGATGCCTAAACCAGGAAATAGAAAGAATAAAAACTGGCATTCGAGGCAAAGGAGGGTGCTGCTGGTTCCACCTAGGACTTTGGATTGGTATAGACAACAGTATGTTCTTTGAAAACCAAGCTGTTTTAGCCCTACACGTAGCTACTATCATCAACCACTCACTCACACCCACATGGATAGTAGGATTCGTGAAGGTTCAACATCAAAACAATGCCTCATTGTTTATCAGAGTTAATACTAATTTGCGTTTCCATTTACATGGTGAAAGTATTCCCACTGATTTACATTCTTTCCAATAAGAAAATAATAGGTATAAAATTGTCTCATTTTAGCCATTACTATGCAATTCCCGATTACTGAGGATGGACATTTTTAGATTAATTTGTTTTACATTAATTTCTCCACTTTGGTAAAATGTCCAATCAAGTTTTTGCCAATTATTTTATTGAGTTGTTTGTCTTATTTTTTAATGATTTATGGGATACTTTATGTATTCGGGATATTGATCCTTTAGCAGATATTTTCTTTCAGTTCGTGGTTTGCCACTTATCTTTATGGTCTCTTTTAATGAACAGGAATTCTTAATTTTAACGTGGTTGCATGATCAGTCTTTTCTTTAAAGGAAAGCTGATTAGGTCTTATTTAAAATACTACTCCCTAGACAAAGTCATAAAGATATTAATGCATGATTTCTCCTCAAAGTTTTACAGATTTTCCTTTCATATTTAAAGCTTTAGTTCACTTAAGATTGATTTTTCAAATTCAGGTTTATTGAAAGATAATGCAGTAATGTAAAATGTATGTGGTGTATTCATAATGTGCATAGTTGTATGGACTTTAAAAGTTTATATGGTTTTATCCCTGTTAATACCACCAAAGATGCAGAATATTTTAACTGATGAACATTTGGGTGGTTTCAGGCTTTTGGTAATAATAAATAAAACAGCTATGAACAATTGTGCATGCATATTTTTGTGAACATAAGTCATTTCTCTGGGGTAAATACATTACTAATTTGTATGGTAAGTTTATACTTAATTTCACAAATTGCCAAGATGTTTTTCCAAAATATCTGTGCCTATCATCAGTATATGAGTTCCAGTTGCTCTTCATCCTTCCCAGTGACTGATATTGTCAATTTGTATTTATTGTAGTCATTTTAATAGGTGCGTAGTAGTAGCCCATTTAGCTCTGAATTGACTTGCCCTATGACTGAAGGTGTTTAGCATATTTTCATGTTCTTACTTGTCATTTGTGTTCCTTCTTTGTTGAAATATCTCTTTAAATCCTTTAATTTTTCTTTAATTGCCTTGCTTATTTTATTATTATTTAGTTGAAAGAGTTCTTTACATATTCATAATAACAGTTCCTTATTAGATATGTGTGTAGAAAATCATTTTATCTATTAATCTTTAATTTTTGGAAGAGGTAAAATTTTAAATTTTGCTTAAGTCCAATTTGTATTTTTTTTTATTTTTTAGTTTATACTTTTTGAATACTACCTAGCAAATCTTTGCCTAACTGAAGGACTTTTAGATTTCTTCTGAAATTTTGTTTTTTTAGCTTTAGTTTTCATATTTAGGTTTACAATCAATTTGTAAGTTATTTTTTGATATGATTGAAGCAACGTGTTCTGGCTAATGTGTTTCTGTTTGTTTTGTTTTGATATTTGCATGTGACTATCCAATTTTTCTAGAATCAATTGAGAAAAATACTGTTCTTTCTCCATTAAATTGTCTTACATTTGTTGAAAATAAATTAAACTTTTATATATGGGTCTGTTTCTGGACTTCTAATTGTTTTCCATTGGTCCATGTGTTTATCCCTTCACCAATGTCATACTTTTTTGATTAATATAGCCAAAGCTTAAATCTTAAAATTCAACAAGTTTTCAAATCAGGTACTGCATGTTTACCAACTATGTTCTTTCAAAAGAAATTGCTATTGTAGGTCTATTGCTTATCTATACAAATTTTAGATTCAATGTCTACTAAAAATCTTGCTGTAATTTTTATCGGGATTTCACTGAAGCTAAATAGCAATTTAGAGAGGATCTTAACAGTATTTAGTATTCTGATTTTTATTTATTTATTTTTATTGACTCCTAATTGATTATACATATTTTGGGGATTCAATGTTGACATATGTGGATCAACTCAATATTACTAGTGTGTATATTGTTACAAATTTTACTTATTCTTTATGCCCCTTGTTCAATCTCTCCCTACACCTCTTTCCTTCCCCCTTCTCACCACTGATAACCCTAGATTTCTTCTCTCCCTTTGAAAGAGTAATGGCTAATCTGTTGATTTGTTCCCTAGATGATTTGTCCAATGCTGAAAGGTATGTTAAGGTCTCCCAGTATTGTCATAGAGCAGCTGCTGTTTCTGTCACTCTGGAATGGACTTTGGGAGAGAGACATCCTCTTCTTTTCTTTGGTCTCTCTGATGATGACTCTCCTTGTGTCAATGCACTCCAGCGGCTGGTGGATCATTTGCATGGTGTTTGTGATGTCTAGCCACTTTTGTGGCAACTGTGGTTACTTTGGTGACTGTAGGGCACCCACATGGAGGTGATGTTTTTGGCATGCTCCTTGTTGCTGGCAGTGTGCCTGGATGTGGGTGGGGGAGTCTGTTCTGGAATCCATGCCTCAGTTCCCCTCGCGGGCCCTTAGGTGCTGGTGGTGTTCCTGGGCTGGAACTAAATGTTTGTTCTTTGCTTACTTCTAACATGGGGGAACTTCCTATGGGAACCAGTACTTGAGCTGTGTGGTTAAGTTAAATTGCTGCTTTGCTGCTGTTTACTAGGGAAGCCTTTTTGTGCAGCTCAGTGTTTAATGGTTGACCTTATAGGTACTTCCAGCTCTCCAGAGACCTGGTGCACCTGGGTTGTGTAGAAACTCTGATCTGGAGTTTTTTCATCAAACTGCATCCCATGCAATTCTGCATTTCTGATCAGTCTCCTCTGACTGGTCCTGTGCTGACTGGGGGGCAGATCAGCTGTCCTTGCTGTGTCCCAGTGTTCTCCCAGTCGGCCTGTCTCCCCCACCGCCCATGCCCCAAACACTTCCCATGGGCTGGGCCCTGTGCAGGTCCCTTGCGATGACTCACTGCACTCCCCTTTATTAGCTGTTCTGGCTCCTCGCTCCTGTGTGGGTCCACGGGAACCCTATTAGTGGTCTTGCTGTCTTGGGGGCCACCAAGGCCCTCTTGTCCCCTGTCTCCTCCAAGCAAATCCATCTGAAAACACAGCTGCGGCTTCTGTCACCTCCTGCTCCATGCAGTTAGCAGCTCCAGCGTTAAAGCGGTCACAACCGAAACGCTCTGAGCAGTTTTTTCTTTCTCTCACCGTGGTTTCTCCCACCTCTATGAACTCCGTAGGTCTCTCCTCCTCTTCCCCTGAGCTCCAGCGGCCCCAGCTTGGCTGTTGTTACATTTTTATTGCTGAAAATTGGTTGAATTGTGGGAGAGAGTGACACTGGGGACCATCTATTCCACCCTCTTGACCCAGTATTTAGTATGCTGATCCATGAACACAGGATGTTTCATCATTTGTTTAGGTTTTCCTCTCTTTTTTAACTAATGTTTTGTTGCCTTGCCCTATATATAATCCTAGGGGTGGTGTTAATTAGGGTTCAACCAAAGAACCAGTAACTGTAGGAAATATATATTAAGACATTCTTTGCAAGAAATTATTTTACACAATTGTGGGGGCTACCTAATAAATTCCAAAATTTGTAGGACAGGCCACCAGAAAGGCCAATGCCATCAGGAAGGGCAGGTTAGAACCCCTGGGCAAGAGTGGAAGTTGCTATTCACAGGAGGAATTTCTTCTTCAAAAAAGCCTCTGCTCAGTTCTGAAGGCCTTTCAACTGATTGAATAATGTCCACCTAGATTATCTACAATCTGCAATCTAAATTAATGACTGTCTACAAATATGGAGAGCTGAGTGTTGAAAAGTAAAGTTTGTATCTATATCCTACATAAAAAGATTGAAGCTAAGTGCATTCCCATAAGCAAAACTCAGATTACAGGTGACTCCTGCACACTCCTGTACACTCACCTGCTTCAGTGATTTCAAGGTAAACGTCCATGAAATTGAGAGAATTGGACATAATATCATCATAGTATCTAGCAGATAATAGAGACACATGCACAGTATTAAGCAGTATGACCATGAGGACTACTTGGTTGTGGATATGCATACATGCAACTAAGTATAAAGCATAGACTGACTATCAACCTTATAGTTTCTGTTTCGTTTCCTTTTTTTATATTTTATAAAATATATTTTGTCTTTTATTATATTTTATATAATTAATATAAAATTTCTTTACAAAATTTCTTTTATAAAGAAATCAAAGGACAGCTTGGAAAAGATAAGAATTGTTCAACCTCTAATTCAGCTTTTGAAGCCATGATCTTTTTCCAGGATGAAGAAAGTCATAACCAATAGATAGATAGATAGATAGATAGATAGATAGATAGATAGATAGATAGATAGATACTGCTAGTGACCAAGAATATACTCTTCAATTTTCATTTTGCATATGACCACTAGGAATATCAGAAAAGGAAGAATTATTTAGACAATAAGGCCATGGTCCCTGTAGGATATTGGGCAAATGAATGCTTCTTCAAGAGCAAAACCAGGGTCCAAAACAGGGAGCTATTTTACTACCAGGGAGGGTATATTTGCAATTTCTGGCAAGTACAATTTTATCATTGCTATGGAAAACTAACTGCTATATGTTTTGTATCCTTCCATTTTTCAGAATTTGACTTTTATGCTAGTACCAGCACTCTGTTTCTACTTCATTATTACATATTTGATTTGTGATGGGAGGATATATATTTGTGTATGCATTATTATGTTCATAGACTCTCAGAAGCTACATCAAAATAGGATTGAAATGGATCTCATACTCTGGGCTGGATATGACTTAATGTTCTACCATAGGCAGACGATGATTGTGCAGAGTATATATGGATACCTGGTGGCTAGAAGAATAAGCTATGCCAAAGAGTACAAATTTTCCTTCAGAATACATACCCACTTTCTTACTGTTATTAATAAATTTTCTACGCATGCCATATTTTAGCTAGACACGTGGATGTCCTTCAGGAACCTTTATTTTCTAACCTCACTTACACATATGTGTTGCCATGTGACTAATGGAATGTGATTGGAAACTTCCAGCTCACCTCCTTAAAAATGAAGCTGTTTGCCCTGACTTCCCCCACCTTTCTGCTGGTAGGAAAATGACAACCATTTGAGCCTTGGATCTAGAGATGAAATTCATATTTTGAGAAAATCGAACTCAGTAAACCAGCCCAGGTTCAGAATAACTTCATAGGAAACAAACAAACAAAAAAAACCTGGCAATCTCTAAATGATTAAACTGGAGAGGAATAAACTTTACCTGATTTAAACACTGGGAAAAGACAGGATTTAGATTCTGATAAATAAGTAGGTATTATTAGACCAACCCTCACACAGATGCAAATATAAATACTACACTAATTATAAATAAAAATACCTACATGAAGACACTGCTAAATGAACTAAAACTGACAGATATTGGAGGTGGGGAGTCAAAACATGGGATGAAATAATTAAGTGGTTGAGATTCATGTTGTTATGGCTTTTAGCATAGATATTATCCCCAGATGTTAACCTATGGAGTGGCTGAGACTTAAATAGAAACCCATAGGTTTATTGATTTGAAGAAACATAAAACAGGGTTTGGGGCAACCACACAGTTGGAAAAATATGAAAAAGATACCCCCAAAAGGAAAGAACCAGAGAGGGAAAAACCTCAGATTCTGTGCATAGAATCTTCCAAAACAGCTAGCTCACCCCTAAATTATGCATGTATTGAGCAGAATCCCTCAGCATCCCAATTAAAGATAAAAACCCTGAACTGGGATATCAGAGTTTGGAGTCTGAGTTCAAAGAAATCAACTGTATGCTAAAACACAGGAATGCCAATAACAAAGTCAGTAATTTTTAAATAAATGTAAGATAATTCAAAGTCTTTACAGCATATTTTTAAATTTTCAAGATCCAATATAAAATTACCAGACATTTGAAGAAACAAGAAAATGTGACTCATATTCAAGAGAAAAGACAACATTAGGGAGACTAACCCTGAGCAGCTACTATAAATCTGCTCAAGGGCATAAAAAATTCTTATAATATATGAATAAACAGAACATTTCAGCAGAGAATTAGAAACTCTAAAAGTTTCAAGTGGAAATTCTATAACTGAAACTGACAAAATCTGAGAAAAAATTTTGAAAAGGTAGGTAAGCATAAGAACAGATTTAAGATAGCAGAAGAAGAAGTCAATGAAATAGGAGATTAATACATAGCATCCAACATAAAACATCAGCAACAACAACAAAGATTAAGAAAGTAGACAGAATCTCTAGTTCCTCTGGGGCAATATCAAATGCTCCAACATAAGTATAAGTGGAGCCCTGGAAAACAAGGAGAGACAGGGGGGCAACAAAAGTTGTGAAGAAGTGAAAGTTTAATTTTCTCCCAAATTGATTAAATGCCAAGCAGAGTAAATGAAAAAAAGCTTAAGCACAACATAGTGACTGTGATGAGAATCAAAATTAAATGGAAGTCTTGAAAACTACCAGAAAAAAAAAATGATACAAGTATATAAAGGAACAAAAGTTTGAACGATCAATGACTTCTCATCAGAAACAATGAAATGCCATTTTAAAAATAAATAATAATAGTAATAAAACCCTGAAACCTAATTGTTAGGTTGCAGTAAGTTTGTTGAATTTTCTTCTAAAACATGGAAAGAAAGAAAGACGAAAGAAAGAAAGAAAGAAAGAAAGAAAGAAAGAAAGAAAGAAAGAAAGAAAGAAAGAAAGAAAGAAAGAAAGAAAGAAAGAAAGAAAGAAAGAAAACAAACACAATAATATGTTGAACTGTTAGAAAGAGAGAACAGAACTGTGGTTATTAGAGATGGGAAAAGGGTTAGGGAGAATTCGATTAATGTACACAAAAATGATTATGTTTTGCAATGATTAATATGCTAATTATCCTGATTTGTTCATCCATATTGTACTCAAATACCTATAGTCAACTCAACCCTACAAATATGTATAATCAATTGTTTCAATTTAAAAAAAAAAGAAAAAAGAAAACCCTGAGATTTTGGCAAATTAAATAGCATGCTAAAATCTCACATCTAGTAAATGGTTCACCTTATTTAGGATTTCAAAACATAGATTTTAATCACTACATTACATTCTTTAGCCTCGCCAAGACTATGTGCATGTGATTCAATGTCACAGACCTAACTAGGGCTGTACTAAAATTACAACACAGGAATTTGGACACTCAGGCTAGAAATCTATTCATAATAGCAGTTTTCCACCTCTCTCTTCTCAATTTGCAGAGACCCATAACAATAGATGTCCACAGGGAGTTTTTTCTTAACAAAGTAGATTCATTTTTCAAAGGAGGTGACAATCACCATAGGTATAATTCGGTTGGACTTCTCATAGATTTTTGATACAATGCACATCAGAGGCTAATTCATAGGTTAATGTAGAGAAGTTAGATAGAGAAATAGCCAATTGGATAAACATTTTTAAATTGGTCTAGTAATAGAGGGCAAAAGTCCTGTGGAAAGTGGCCTTGGCTCAGGTCAAAAAGATTAATCAGTGCCAAGCTTAATCTACCTCATGCATCAGTTAACCTGGGAATTTTTAAAGAATGTGTTCTATTCTAAGAAAAAAATAACAATGAGCTTTCATTGGGCACAGTCAAGAGATCTTGTAAGAAATCTTAGAAAATCAGATGAAATTTGGGATAGTAAGAAAGGCAGTATCATCAACAATTAGTTTGTAGTTAATTGAGATATTTATTTGTAGGACAACCTTACATCTCAGCTTGCCTGTGATAGTGCTGGTTTATACAAGCTGTCCTGGCATGATTATAAATAGAAACCCCTTTCATCCTGATTTTAACAATTAATTACACGGGCACCCTACTAACTGAGTAGTTACTATGCACTACACTTTGTGTAAAATATTTTCTGAGACTTTGAAAAATGTAAAAGAAAAAAAAAGTCATAGCTTAGTCATACAATAACTTAGGAATCAGGAGATAGGAAAATTTTATTCTTGGATATGTTTTTCCACCTCTCTTGGTGACAGTTTTGTCCTTTATAAAATTAATGATTGAAATTAAATCACAACTAAAGCCCTATGACTATCTTTTTTAAGACAGTCTGTGTCTTCTCTGTTTTCCTCAAATACCTCATATATTGCCAGTCTGAGATTTTTTCATGCAAAGAATCTTTCTTCTTCTCTCTTTCCAAACTGTATCCTCTTGCAGGTTTTACTTACATCCCATGTCATTTATGAAAAGTGTCCACTTTCTCATCTTAACTCAATAATATCTTCTTTGAAGTCAAAATGTGTTCAACCCTGTATCTCAGTCTTCACTTGAGGTACCTGGAATGGGTTGCAGCCAGAAAACTTAAGCTCTGATTGCTGTTTTATAATCACTCATCTTGTGCAAATCACAGAATTTTTCTGAGAAAAGATCTTTGTCTTACTACCCTACCCAAGGTTGAGCATATTGTTTAAAAACAGTTGACTAGGGCCGGCCCGGTGGCGCACTGGATGGTGTGCCGCTTGGGAAGTGCGGCGGCGCTCCCGCCCGAGGGTTCGGATCCCATGTACAGACCGGTTCCCGCTCACTGGCTGAGCGAGGCGCGGGAGCGACACCGAGGGTTGCAATCCCATTGCCGGTCCCGGTCCGGTACGGGGGCAACACTGAGGGTTGCGATCCGTTGCCGGACACGGAAAAAAGACAAAAAGACAAAAAAATAAAAATAAAAAAATAAAAATAAAAATAAAAACAGTTGACTAAAATTTATCAAGTGCTTATATTACAAAAAAACCTCTTGTTGAATATATTATAGATACTACCTTATTTGTCCTTACAATAAAGCCTATAATATATATGAGATTTTGTATCATTTCTTTTTTTAAAAATTTTACGTATTAGGGAAATGAGGCCAAAATTTATTCAGTAATGTGACCAAAATTCCTTAGTTATTAAGTAATAAGTAAACAAACAAACAAACAAAAAACCCCAGAATTTAAATTTGAGCATCTCCCCCCAAAACACGATGCTGTGTTAAATTCACATGCCCTTGCTTTCTTAAAGTGAACACCACTTCTTCTTAAAGGAAGCAATACCTATGATAGCCTTTGGAACTAAAACCCCTGTGCATCTTCTACTATGGTCATCAAGGAGAACTATTCACTTCTTTGACAATTTCTTATACTTTACAAAAAAAGATCAAGTGCATGTGAGATCTAGAAAGAGAATCTGTGAGGATAATTAGGCAATGAGGTAGGAAGAAAAACTTATCTTTGTCATATGAGGATCCTTTTATACCAGCCCTTTCAAAGTTAGTTTTAAGGAATCCTGACTCCAAATTTTGGATCTCTATGTAATTTATGTATTTCCTAGAACCTGGGTCTTCCATTCTCCAGGTCCAGTTTCTGAACACTCACAAGTAAGATATAATTCAGATAGTCTCTAAATGTCCTCGCACCTCCAATGTTCTAGAATTCTGTGATCATATGTTTCCTTTTTGATGAGAGAATAGAGAAGCATCTTGGACAAATAAATTATATCATTTCGTGATTGTCAGAAACATACTCATTTCCTCTTTCAACTTTAAGAATATTTTCATTTATTTCTGAAATACTATACAGACATTTGACATGTGTGACTAGAGCCATAATCTTTGGTTTATCAGTCCTATTGGAGGTCCTGTCTTTCTGATTTACCTTCTTAATATATGTCCACTTTCCACCAAAGGGCATACTTTTTAGTTGATAGAATAACTAAGACAGTGGCAGAGAGGACAGATAGTCTGTGGTCTTGCCAGTCATACGACAGCCATGGTGTTTCTCCAAGATTCAAACCCTCATAATTACGGTAAAATTAGCCCATGAGACAAAAAATAAAAGGCAGGATTATGAGAAATTTTAGGCGTATGTGATTCCCATTTTCTAATAACCAATTTTTAAAAATTTTCTTTATTTAATTTTAACATTTACTTGTACATATTTGTGTGGCACAGTGTGTTGTTTCAATACATGCATATACTGCGTGATGTCTCACTTAGGGTAGATAGCATGTTTTGTATCCATTAGTCTACCACTTTTCCTCCCCACATCCCCTGCACTCCCAGCCTCTAGTAGTCATTATTCTAATCTCTACTTTTTTGAGAACCATGTTTTTTTGTTTTTTAAGATCCACATATGAGTGAGATCATGTGGTATTTGCCTTTCTGTGCATGACTTAATTTTTCTGTGTGTCCTAACAGGCTGTCACTATGCTTAAGCATGAAAGTCTCCTGTGGGGGAGATAGAGCATCATGTTTGACCATCATCGATTATTAGAATCTTCTTCTGTGTCTCTCACAAAATCTTTTATTAACTTTTTTTTTAACTTTAAAAAGAGGATGTATTGTTTTGTATCTGGTTCATCTAATCCAGGCTTTATCCTCTGATATGCCTTGTGATGATTAATTTTATCTCTTAACTTGACTGAACTAAGGGATGCCCAGATAGCTGATAAAACATTATTTCTGTGTGTCTGTGAGGGTGTTTCTGGAAGAGATTAGCATTTGAATCAGTAGTTTGAGCAAAGAAGACTGCCCTCACCAATGTGGGCAGACATCATATAATCCATTCAGGGCCCAGATAGAACAAAGTTTGAATTCTGAATCTCTCTCTTCTTGAGCTAGGACATCCTTGTCCTATCCTTGGATATCAGAGCTTCTGGCTCTTGGGCCTTCAGATTCCAAGACTTACTGCACTGGCTCCCCTGTTTCTCAGCGCTTCCATCTTGGAATAAATTGTCCCACCATCTTTCCTTGTTCTCCATCTTGTAGATGGCATACTGTGGGCATTCTGAGCCTCTAAGTTCATGTGAGTCAATTCCCATAATAAATCTTCTGTATATATCTATCTATATAAATAGATAGATATCTGTCTATATGTATCTCTATCTATCTGTCTGTATATCCATCCTATTTAGATTTTTTGGAGAACCTTTATTAATACATTTCTGTAGTTCTCTCTTTACTTTGACTACTAGGAAACTCAGTGTTGAATCTTAATTCCCTTTATTATTTTTTTTTTTTGTCTTTTTTCCGTGTCTGGCAACGGATCGCAACCCTCAGTGTCGCCCCCGTACCGGACCGGGACCGGCAACGGGATCGCAACCCTCGGCGTTGCCCCCGTGCCTCACTCAGCCAGTGAGCGGGAACCGGTCTGTATGTGGGATCCGAACCCTCGGGCGGGAGCACCGCCGCGCTTCCCAAGCGGCGCACTATCCAGTGCACCACCGGGCCGGCCCCCTTAATTCCCTTTTTATCCTTTTTTATTTTTATTTTTCTTGGCCGATTTAGCAGACTAAATAAATAAATAAATCCGAATTGTGGTAGTAGTAGTTTAAAAGCCTATCTTCTTAATGTATAAGATGACAAAGATAAGCTGCCCAGGACTGGCATGGGAAGTCTACAGAGTCCTCAGTAATTCTACTTTTCCAACTCACCATTCTGCCATGCCTGGTTTGTAGCAGAGTAAGCCCTCTTCCTCATGAACCAAGAGGGCTGCCAGAGCTCTAACATTACATCTGTGTTTCAGGAGGCAATAAAAGGAACTGGGAAATGAATGTTGAGGTAGGCAACCATAAGTCTTTGTTAAGAGCAGCTTTTGGAGTTGTCTTTTGATACACACACACACACACTCACTCACACCACTCACACACACTGGCATGGTACAGTTTGTTTTCTCTCAGTTTTCCCTCTCTTCTCAAAGACATTTAATAATTTTTCTAAGTCCATATTATGAAAGAGTCAGGGGACCAAATTAAATGTTATCATTGAGAATGATGGTACCTACGGATGGGTGAGAATTGGCTTTCTGAATTGTTCCTTGGATCCCAACTAAAGGAGTGTAAAAATGGCACAGCTAGTGCCATCAGTGGGCCTTTTTGTTCCTTCACTGCCCCATTGAGGCAGTTATTTGTTCCATCACATCTGCTTGTCTTTCTACTTAATATGACCTATGGTAAGAAATACAGTTGTTATATATAATTAATTGCATTGGGAAACACTGAACTCAGCCATTCCTTTATTCCTTTTTTTTATATGAACAAAATGAGGCCCAGAGAGTTGAGGTGCTATGTCAAAGGTCATGAAATAAATTAAAGGCAGATATCAGCCTATACCATATTTTAGCATAAGCATGTAGGATTAAAAGAGTCATTTGACCCTATAATATGGGTCATTTTTTTTCTTTCACACAGTAGTTATATGCCTTTGAGCAAGCTGTTTAAGTTTTTTTGTGTCTCTATTTTCTTCTCTGTGAAATCTGAATTCAAATAGTAATAAAGTCAAAGAGTATTGGGTGAAAATTACATGAGATGTTGTGTGCAAAGAACTTAGTACAATGTTTGGCATATAGTTAGTTCTTAATAAATTTTAGTTGAGATTTAAGAAATGGCTGAGTCTGGTAAACAATTTGTCAATGGATAAATGAATATTATGTGTGAGAAGCACTTTTTCCTGAGTTGAGAGAAGGAAGCAATCTTTGTGAGCCCAGATGATGTGAGGAAGCATTTGCAGAGGAGTCTGTGTGATTTTTCTGGCTAAGCATGCTTGCTTAGTAATGTTTTTAGAAAACTGCTATCCTAGCTGTTAGCTGGAATTGAAAGATACAGTGATGGTTAGAGGGCCTATTTAGTAAGAGTGGAAAAATGCACTGGGAGTGAATCATTTGTCTGGACACAGAAGGCTGAGTCAGGGAGAATGGACTATCACACAGGCAGGTTGAGCTAAAGCCAAAAACACTGAGCAATGTGAGCAAAGATTGCTCCGAGGGACAATTTCGAGCAAGGTGCTGAGATTCTTTCTATGCCCTGACCTACCCCCAAGTTCAGACTTTTTCAAATGGCCCCTCAGTTAGAATTTCAGGGAGGGAAGAAGAATAAATCCAGCTTGCCCTCCATTGAATTACTGATGGCACCCTGGGCATTCTGTCCAACAAGCTCCATGGTTGGGGACAAATCTTCCTTCAATATGAGAAACAATGTGCTACAACCCTTGAATCTTCAAAGACAGAGCAACGTCTCCTAAAAAGTATTGAGTTCTCCAAAGCTACTGGGATTCAAACAGACACTGTACAAGTACATCCAAGAAAAGTTATAGAGATAATTTGTTCATTAAGGACAAATCCTAGTTGAATAACTTTTCAACTCAAAAACTTCATAATTTTATATTTTGAGTTGAATTAAAAGCCATTAATCAAACATTTGCTTTCCTAGCTGAAAAATGTAAAGATTGTAGCTGAAGTTAAAATGAAAATCATAAGAATAATCAATCAATAAATAGTTACAAAGTACATACTCCATAGGAGATAATGTCCTAAATATTATAGAGGATAGTGAATCGCACTGAGCATAGTCACTGTCTTCATATTTTACAGTGAGCATGGGAGGGAAAGAGTACCTTTACATGATGGCAGTATCCATTCTCTCTTTCCACCCAAGGGCAAAATATCATTCAAGGGCCACTGTATTGCAGGTTCTCTTCTAGTCCCTGCAGATGCAGCAACATATAAAGTCAGGCTCTGGTCTCAAAGAGGAAGGAGAGCTGATGCAGGTTTCAGGGGTCAATAATAGTTTCCTGGAGAATATATATTAAAGTGAGGAGAGCAAGAGTAGGAGAGGACCTCTCCATGTTCAGCCCATATTGTGGTCCAAAAGGGAGGAAAAGGATGTCTATTGTTTGGAAGTATCTGCAGGAAGTCCAAACCTCAACAAAATGGGGGAGGAAAAGGGATGAGGATGGAAAACTAGGAAACTTGCTTTATCATTTGCAATAATGCTATTTGTGTTAAGCCCAGATCCTTGTCACCTGGCTGGTGTACCCATTTTCTAGATGGTATAAGTGTTGGCCTCTAGTGACTCACTGATTTACTTCCCTCAGCCAAGAGGAGTCACTCTGTCTGAAGAAACCTAGGAAGTTACACTTCCCTGAAGGATGGCCTAAAGACAAAGACTGATTGATATATATTGAAATAAAAAGGCCACAATGTGAAACTAGCTCTGTGAGGCAAACCATACTCCTGAGATCCCCTGGGATCAGGTGGAAGTTAGACCCCAGCTGAAATGACACCTTATTGTAGCTGTATCACCTGCCCTTTCCTGCTTTCCCCACTCCTTTACAGATTTCTCTTGTGACATTTCCTTCGACAAGCAACTTATATATCATTCACCAACTCAGGCTCTGCTTCTAGGAAACCCACTACTGACTATTTTTTTTCACTTTGTTTTCTCCAATCCAGTTATATCCCATAACCCTAAAAATTAGTTTGTAATCAGTTTGTTGGAAGAAAGAACACTTTACCCACGACTCACTAATTTAAGGGCAAACATGACATTCTCATCATACAGACACAACAATTTGATTTAGTTGCATTCATCTATCTTAAAGAAAAAAACAAAACAAAACAAAACCATGCTTATGTCTTTACAACATGCATATCAGAATTTTCCTTTAAAATACTCTGGTATTAATGATTTGTAAAGTTCATTTGGCCACATATTCCAACAAATAGTACAACATATTAACTTACACTCAGCACTTCTCCTCTTGCATAACTACTGAGCACAGTACCCTCATTCCTATTAAACCAATGAGGAAACTGGGAGTACTTAGAGGTTAAGAGTCTTGCAAGAGTCACAGAAGCAGAACTACAATCATTCTCCTGGTTCTCAGCCTCATGCAGCATCCACTACCCCAGGGCTGAGGAAGATGACAAGTGTCCATGGATTCATTTGTTCATTTTTTGTTGTTTTTCCATTTTGTGTTCTCAGTAAGAAGGTATTTTGATCCCTACTTGGCTATCCCAGAAAATCATATACTTTGGATCCGTCCACCCCAGAGGTACTATGGAAACATCCAATTCCAAAAACCTGATTTCTATGAGCAATTATCACAACGCAAATGACCCCTGGAGGTATAAAAAAAATCCTATGAGGATCCTATGTTTGAACCTCCATTCAATATAAACTCCGAAGAGATTCAAGAATTTCTAGCATTTAAGGACTTTTAGGTCCACACTTTTTTCTCTTGTGCAGAGTTGACAGTGTTGTTACTTGTTTCAATTCTTAGGTAGGCTGCTGGAGTTTCATTTCGCTAAATGAAAATGGTATTTTCCTTTTTTGTAACAGGGTTATTGCATATGCATTAATACACATGTTAGCCCATAATGATATGGGAAGTTGAAAAGGTCAGACGAAGGACAGGAATGGAGCATTGTTTCTAGGAGTACAGATGTAGAGCCTCAAGAACATAGACCCAAGCTAACTTTATTCCAGATACTTAGTCAGAATTGACTGAGTTTCTTTTGTTTGTCTAGCAGAAAATGTGGGGCTATGACACTATAAGAAAATATATAAAACATGTTTATTCTAATCTTACAAACTCACTCTGCAGCACAGCACTGGGCATATAGCATTCAATAATGTTTATTCACTGTATGTTTGAATTTTACATTCTATTTTAAGACCAAACCATATGTCAAACAGAAGACTTCATCATCTAGGGCCGGCCCGGTGGCGCACTGGAGAGTGCGCTGTGCGGCGGCGCTCCCGCCAAGGGTTCGGATCCCATGTGGAGACCGGTTCCCGCTCACTGGCTGAGCGCGGTGTGGGCGCAACACCGAGGGTGACGATCCCGTTACCGGTCAGTAAAAAAGACAAAAAGGAAAAAAAAAAAGAAGAAGACTTCATCATCTAGAAATATATTGTTTTCCAATAATATACAATTGCAGAGATGGGAAACGTTCTTTTAAAGACAAACTTTGCCTGAAGGATAAGAAATTTCAGGCAGACCTGGCTTAATTGTATGCTATGCAACTAATTAGATGTGTTGAACTGGAAAATGACTTAACCTTTCTGATTTCCAGTTTCCCTGAATATAAAATAAGGGGCCAGGGCAGGTGATTGAGTATTATGGCTCCTTGAAATATTTAGTGAAATTTTTAATAACTCCTTGAAATTTTAACATTTTCTGAATTTAACTAAAGTTCCTACAGTATGTAGAAGTTTCTCTGGTCCTAAAAAGAACTCCTCTGGGGTTTGACTTCCATTGAAATATCTCCTACAGAAAATGTGCATTTCCCCTACATACAGAATTTGGTGACGGGCAGGTTGCCTGAAAAGATATTTCACTGCAATTAGTTTTCTTTACTCTCTGACAGACGGTTTCAGAGCCCAGAGGCACCTTTCACCAGGATAAAAATACTCTGCACTGTCAGTAGATGATATTCTTATGTAACGTGCACTGATTTCTTTCTCCCATTTTGCAAGTATTCAGAGGGATGGTGGGGTTTGCTGACATCCCCAAGCAGGTCAACAAGCATTAAAGCTTCACTCCCTTGTCTGATATAACCAGAACATTGCTGATTTCAACTATTCTCTGGGTAAGCTGCTGAAAAGAACGCCAGGTCAAGGGTAAAGATTATTTTTATTTTTATTTATGGGTGTTATTAATTTTAAAGACAATATTGGAAAAATAGTGAAAACATTTCATTAAAACTGGTTCTCAACTGGGAGTGATTTTGCTCCTCCCAGGAAATTTTTGGCAAGTTCTAGAGACATTTTTGTTTGTGACTACTGGGAAAATGCTACTGGCATCTAGTAGGTTAAAACCAGGGAGATGGCTAAATATTCTACAATGGGCAAGATGTCCCCCACCCCAACTGAAGAAATAATGAGGCCCTAAATTCAAAGTTTAGACAACCTTCATTAAAATTAAAAACATATATATATTCTAACATAATGGCGTGATTTTATTTTATATTATTCTTTTCTTATTTTTCCTTGTAAGCAAATATGCATTATACAGTTATAGTTATAATTTAAATATAATTTAGCATTATTTTTATTATCAATATTACAATATAAACATTTTTCACATTTATATTTAAGTCTTCCTAATTATCATTTTAATGGCTGCTTAAGAATCCACTGGGTTGATCCATCGCAATGTATGATGACAATACAATTCTCCTGTTATTGATTATTTAGGCTGTTTCCAACATATCCCATTATTTTGAATAATTTATTATGACAAATTTTCAGAGATATAAATTACTGCATCATCAATATGATCGTTTTTAAGGCTTAAGATTTTCAAAGGTTTTTCACAGTAAACATTGAAAGCTGGATGTCTTTTAAACAATTTGACCAAGTTCTCTTAAAAGTATATGGCAATGAAATAACTTGAATTTAAGTATTTAAGTTTTATTTGTTTCATAAAAATGTAATTTGGAAAAACAAAGCCAAAAACCTTAGACTCCTTAATTTTTCTAATTTCATTACTTGCTTTTTCTAATCTCTGAAAATGTTTATTTACCAGACAAAAGTAGACAAAAGGGAGGATAATTGTAGTTCCTTGCTCCCAGCTTCTTAATTTTCAAAAAAAAAAAAAAAATCATATATATTACAGACTTCAGTAAAGATCCAGGACTGAGCACAATAATGCATGGAACACTTCAAATATCGCCATAGATTTGCTCCAAATTCTTAAGGAAGGAAAAAAATTGGAAATGGAAATCACCCTGCTGCCCACTTTGAAATAAAAAGCGCAGTGGCCTATGGATAGCAATTGCTTTTTCCTAACAATGGTCCTCTTTTTTCCAACAATTTTTTTTTATATATTCTAACATTGTATTGTTCTGAATCTTCCTACCCCATTCTGACCTCTTCCATCTTAGCTATACTTGATCTAAGACCAGAACACAGTAACTTTTCCTTTTCCTCTTGAATCGTACTTTCACCTTTGAGAAAAGGAAGAGCCAAGTAGTGATTTGAGAAATGCTCAAGTAGACATGGTTAGTGAGGGCTGCGTAAGCATTGAAAATTAACCAGCAAGAACATGTGGACAGTGGCCCAGAAAAAGCACACTTTGGGTTAGTCCTTGCATATTATGAACAGCATAAGAGAGATTGGCTCTCAAGTGGAAGGGAAGTACATAGAGAATTTAATGGACGTACACAAATCCAACACATCTTTCAAGATTCAGCAAAGAGTCCTCCCTTCACAGAGCCACTCCTGATCCTCCAAATAGAAAGTGAACTCTCCCTCCTCTTAACACACAAAGGCCTATAAGAATATCCAATTTGGGAGATGCTTCATTCTCTACTTTTTTTATTTTATTCCAAATGATTATATCTTTGATAGCAGGAGATATGTCTCATTCATTTCCTGTTTATATGGCAGCTGATATACTGTATCAAAGATAGTAGCTATCCATTAAATAGTTTTAATAAAATGACAAATGAATATTCACCAAATAGTACAAGCAAAGAAAGGGTAGAGATGCTGATCTTTTCATCATGAGGATTATGTTTGCAGATACATGATTTAGTATGATGGTTACTGAGAATAAACCATTCTGGTTCCCATAGATTTCAATGTCACACATGAATTTGACATTTGTATACTGAGAGAGTTCAGACAAAGAAAAAGAGGAAATAAAAGAATTTCACACACAAAAAAAGAGTCAGCGAGAAGGAGGAACATGAAGAGATATGAGTTGCAGTAATTATCTATTGATGCATAATATGCTACCCCAAAACTTAGTGACCTAAAACAATGTTATCGCACAGTTTCTGTGGATCAGTAATCCAGGTGGGCTTAGCTGGGTCTTTTGGCTCAAGGTCTCTCCCAAGGAAAGAATCAAAATGCTGACCAAAGTGTCTGTCATCTCAACTCAACTAGAGAAGGACCCTCTTCTAGGATCACTCATATGGCTGTGGGAAGACCCAAGATCTTCGGCAGCTACTGGTTGGAAACATCAATTCTTTGTCACCTGGGTCTTGTCCTAGGCAGAGGGAGTGCTCCAAAAGTGAGATCAAAAAGAGGACAAGCAAGGTGGAATTCGTAGCCTTTTTGTAACTTCATCTTGGAAGTGCCATCCTGTAATTTTTATCATAGTCTGTTTATTAGAAGGGAGTCAGTAGATCCAGCTACGGTCAAGGGAAAGGAATTATACAGTGGTGTGAATCAGTGTAGAATATGCTTCTCACATGGGACAACACAGCAAGATGAAAAAGCTAACAATGTGATTGGTTTGAAAAATTAAGAAAAAAAATTAAAGCAGCTGGTAGAAAGAACTAAAAGAAAAAAAACGGACAAAAGAGAGCAAATTAAAAATAGAAAAAAAGGGGCACATAGAAAGCAAGAATTTCCACCCACATATCTCCCAGTTTATATAACACTATTTTTTTTCTCCTAAAGTTGCCCTAATGAGAGAAGCAAATCTCTCTAGAGAAATTGTTTTTAAAGGAAACCTCCCAAGAGGAGGACATGCTACCACAGAGAACACAAACTGCTCTTTATAGTCTTCATCATGACTGACTGTCTCATCAGGCCTGGAACAACCTTTGAAAAAAGAAGTTTTGATCCTGTAGCCTGGGGAAGAACATGCTGCAAAATTCTTGACCTTTTCCAGTGTTCCTAGGGGCCAAAAGTGTTTAGAGAAGTGAAAAATTCAATTTTTCTGCTTGACTTGTCATTCAGAACTCAAAAAAGAATAAAGAGACATATAGACCATTGCAAATATCCTGATAGTTTTTCTCCAAGTCCCTACAGGAAAGGAAAAATTGAAAAATAGAGGACACCTCACTGCCCCATGCTGAACAGAAATAACAGAGTAATCTTTGACCAAGAATGAGTGGTTATTTCTTCAAAAACAGTTTTATAAAAAAAACCTAATAACCTCTTAGTTGCTTTTACATTGTATTACTGTAAGTCATCTACACCATTTTATATTTAAAATTTTAAGCAGTTTTGTATGTTTACCCTAAACCAAAAAGAAATAGAAGAATCCAAAACCCTCATTCTCTCATCAGAAATTCTCCCTGATAACTAGATGACTTACATACCGAGGACAACGCTAATATCCTGTCCACTTATAATTTTATGTGGAACCCTAAGAATTTAACAACTGCCTGTATCATAAAGGCTGATGCTGGACTCTATTTCAAAAAGTGTCCTATATTCTTATCAGTTTATGCCAATATTTTTAAAAAATGGCCATCCACTAACATCTTTTGCAGATGCTTTTCCCTCTGTCCGAATTTCTTTCTTATACCTTTCTCTGTCTGGATAGTTACAATTTATCACTTGAGGATTAACTTAGAATTCATCTCCTTCATAAAACTTTTTTGCTCATGCCTCACCTTAATCAGATTGAGTTTCCTCCACTTCCTATGCTAGAAACTTGGGCATAAACTGATCAGAACTTATCACAGTGCACTCTAATTACATACTGAGAATAGAAGCTGTGTCTTTTATTTGTAAATTATTGGCACTTAGCTTATTGCTTTCTTCATAATATATGCTTATTATATATTTGTTGAATAAATTAGTAAACAAAAATTAGATATATTACTAGGTTTAAAAACTGATATGCTAGATCATTTTTTTTTTTAAATCTTTCCTAGGTCTTCTTTGCAAAGAACCAATGTCTACAGCTCCTGCCAAATTGGCAATGCACAGGGGTACGATAATATCTGGCCATTGGGCTATTTATTAGACACTAGAAGCTAGATCCAGCTTACACTCAATGAGAGGAGATTAAACAAGGGCATATATATCATTGATCTGGGAATGGATATCTGACCCCATCTGAGCCAATTAAATTACTTGCCATGGG
Organism: Galeopterus variegatus; assembly: GCF_000696425.1. Lineage (NCBI taxonomy): Eukaryota > Metazoa > Chordata > Mammalia > Dermoptera > Cynocephalidae > Galeopterus > Galeopterus variegatus. Next base: position 820,143 of record NW_007726228.1, on the reverse strand, counting down.
AAAAATAAATGTGGTCCTCAGAAATCCTACTTAATTTCTGTTGAATATTCAAATTGAGTAGTCATGCAGAGACCAAGCTGAGATAGCCATTTTCACACCACATTTAAATGGAACAAGGTAGGGTGATACTCCATTTGGAAAGACCATGGAGCAGGAACAGCAACATTAGAGAGAGTTCTGCTAGCAGCCAGTTTTGATGATTGCAGGTCTTCAACAATCTCCATCTATTTGGAGTGTTAGAGATAGAAGAAGGCACCCTTTCATCTCTGTAGTGTCAAAGTTGATGCAAGCCTGTCTGACCCTGGGCAATGGTCTAAAGATTTTGCACATAAACCTAACATTAGAATGTAGGTATGAAATATGGTATTTTCAAAACCCAGGTGGACAAAGGACAACGTCAAAGACAATGCACACAAATCTTGAAAAAGAACCAAGACATGGTAGGTTTTTCCCTCATCAAGGCTGGGTAAACATAAAACAATCACATTTCATTTATGAAAAAAATAATCTGTATAGTAAGAAGAGAAAACCCAGATGCTCAGAGGAAGATGACGTTTAATTTGAGAGTTTAGGGGAAAAATATTATTTGTTATATGCTGTTATTAATTTTGATATTGATGCTGATGAAGTTTTCTAATATATGGCATATATAAATATATAAAGAGAACTTGCCTTTGTTGTATATCAAAACTGTCTTAAAGATATTCATAGGTATGTATGTGCATGTGTGTACATATGTGTATGTTTGTATGTATACTGTACATTTATCATACATAAATTTATATGTGAAAATATATGCATAAATATATATATTTATCATTTGCATATATACCAAATATATATCGAGAGAGAAACAGAGACAGAGACAGAGATAGAAGACTACCATTTGCATTTATGCCAGGTGTTTTAGAAGCTGTAAAAAGACTTGGCCTTGGTTTCAGGGAGACTTCAGTATGCATGAGAAAGTTTGGCTTACTTACGCAGATTCGTAGTAGTATAAACAAAGTCAAGTAGAGAAATATGCAATTGGAAGGGTCATGAGAGGCCATCTAGTCTTTCTCTGACTCTCACAGAATGAAGACTCTGATTCCTGGAGTAGAAGGGGAGAAAATACCCATAGAACACTTGGATGTCATAATTTTCAGGTAAAAATAGAAGAAATCCCAATTATTTCCCTCATCATCCTTGGAAGTATTGTTCAGGGTTTAATAACTCTAGTTTTCTAACTTGAACATTATATTTGAATGCTGACTCTACTATTTGTAAACTTTTATATGCTAAGGTGGTCAAGTAATAAAATACTTATGAACCTTCTTTTTCTTGTCTGTACTCACAGATTTGTTGTGATTATTAATAAGTTAAAATTCATAAAGAATTTAGAACAGATTCTAGCACATAATACATGTTCAGTTAATTTTATCTATTTTTCTTTCCATTATTAATATCACTAACATTATAGTTGCATGTTACAATGGCCATGCATTAAATACTTTGATTGACATAGGAATGGTTCATTGATATGACCTATTCTGGGAGGCTCTCCTGGGCTTCTTTCCACATAATACATCGTAAACTCTTTTGTTATGGTAAAAATAGTGTTACTTTTACACACCAATAGCCTCATAGAACGTATGCTCCTTAGGGTATAAACTGTATATTTTTTTGTTGATTGTTCCAGCATCAAACAAAGGCCTAGCAAATGTTCTGGGATCAATTTATAAGGAGCAGCCTATCGAAGCGATGGAACAAGAAAAGAAAAAAGAAAAGAAAACAGGAGCTTATTATAGTTTCAGTATTGGGGCTCGTTTGAGAACTTCTAAACTGCACTTTTTATATCAACCTCATCCTCATCCTCATCACTATCCCATCATCATTATCACTGCTAAGATTTATTGAGAGTTTACTATAAAGAAATACATGCTCATCTCACATTATTGTTAAATTATTACAAATTGGGTGTTAGGAACCATTATCCCCCTATTGCAAATGAGAAAACATAGTTTCAGAGAGTTTCTTTTACTCAGCTACGTATTATCTGAAAAGAATTTAAACCTATAAACTGGTTTTATTTCAAAACTGATATTCTTAACTATCAGGCCATGTTGCTGTTAATTCGTTTTTCTAATCACCCATTTATTCAACCATTCATTAATTCAGCACTAATAAGCAATGAGTGCATGTTTTAAGACAGTGCAGGGCTCTGTCTTAAAACAATATTTGGTATCACTTCGTCTTGCACACAAGTGAGCAATTTTCTGGAGAGTCAGTATGGATGTCCCCGAGTTGGTGTGCATATTTCACCCCTGTCCTTACCCCTGCCTCTATCCGTCTCATTCCCTGTGCTCTCTTTTTCCCATTTGTGAATGGGAGAAAGGAAACCCGAAAGCCCTGTTAATGCTCTTAGTGACAGAGCCAAGTTTTCTTGGCTCTGAAGGACTTGCCCTCCTGACTCAATATACCGTGTACCAAAGGTAATTAGGGCAACTTATTTAAAACTTACGATCTAATTAGTGGCTTTTAATGGTAGTTAATTACATGGAGAGCAACAAAGCAGTTACATTTCCAACCAAGCTTTTTCTCAGACCGAGACAGGAATGAGTATTTATTCAGAGTCGTAAAGGAGAGGGGACACTAGAGTTAACATCTAATTACACAAAATTGTCCCGGGTAATTATGAGCAATGTGATTTTATTTATCTGACAATTATAGGGGCTTTGCAAAATCTTTGACCTGAGAGTCTTGGAAAGGAGACAGAGAAGGAATTAAATGCCATATAGTGTCCAGACATATTTTTTAAAATTACTCTGGTGACTAGAAGTTGGAATGACCAGATAAGAAAAAGAGGGAGAAATGCTCTTATGTCTATTAAAGAGGTAATATAAGGTACATTGGAATATGGAATATAAATAATATAAGATTAAATTAATTAATGAAAACTCTAATTCAAATAGAAACTTTTCCACTTGCTAGCTTGGAAAACAAACTAATCTGTTAGAGCCTCACTTTTCTAAAAATAATACTTATCCAAAATATCTCACAGAGACATGAACTGTTTTTCTCTCAACTGTTTCCTGCATGAGTGTTTATAGCAGCACCAGGTTGAGAGAAGAATAGACATTCATTTTACCCTCAAGAGTCTTCGAGTTTAGTAAGAGAGGCAATTATGCTAATAATTGTCTATGTTGTTAACAGCATAACTTTAGGTTCTAAAGATAATGTCCTGAAATCTTGTGAAAGTGACCTAATATTATAACTAATTAATATGATATTATATAATTTTTAGTAGTATTGTTACATAATTATAAATTATTATAATCCAATTTAACAAATATTAATTAAGAACTTAGTACCTGCCAAATACTCCATTTATCTGCCTGACCATGGAAGACACTGCCTCCATTAAGACTTTTTTAAAAACAAAGTAGTATCTCAATTAAATTGTGAAGTGAGCATTTGGTGATTCCAGACTTCATGAACTTTACATAGTTCATTCCTGCCCCAAGTATATCTTTGCTAAGGCAATCAGTACACTTCTTCGTTGAGTCTGGGATTTATTTATTTATTTTATTTTTTTATTTTTTTAAAAAAATGACCAGTAAGGGGATCTTAACCCTTGGCTTGGTGTTAGCACCACACTCTCCCCAGTGAGCTAACCTGCTATCCCTATATAGGGATCCGAACCCATGGCCTTGGTGTTATCAGCACCGCACTCTCCCAAGTGAGCCACGGACTGGCCCCAAGGCTGGGTTTTAGATTCAAACGGATCTGGATTTAAATGCAGCTGAAACCCTTTGTAGTTCTATTATATTAAGAGATTTAATTTCCTCATCTGCAAAACAGCAGCAAAGGAGTGTTACTTCTTGGAAATACCAAATGCCCTCAATTTATTTCATGCCCTGTCAACATCATCTTCATCAAGTTTGTTTGATCCAACTATCCCTAATGAAATATCAGAACGCATGAAGATTGTAAATTCTAGGTTTGGAGGCAATATGGCTATTGAGAAAAGTAGAGTTTCAAGACTCAATCATCCTGACTATAAATCGTGGTTCTCTCAATTAATATGCACTATTTTCTTGCCTTTTTACAAGTTTGATGTCTTTAGCTTGGGTATACACAAATATATCACTTGAAATACACATTTAGCTCTCCTCTGTGGCACTTCAGAATTCTCTGTGAATAGACCATTAAATATTGGTGTTTAGATAAATGCAGCTTAGTGTATGGAAACAGAACAAGACTGGGGAATGGTTCCAAATTGAGAATCACATGATTTGGGTTCCTACCCCAGTTGGCCCATGGGGTATGTGACAGTAAATGAGTCATTGTTCCACGCTTCTGTTAACGCATTTCTAAAATAGAGTGCTGGTGGGAGGGATGGGAAGTTCCAAAGTCCTTTTCATTATTAATAAGCAATGGCTCTAGAAATACTTAATTTTCACTTTTCCCCGCACTTTTACTCTCTCCCTAAAGAACACAAAAAGAAACGTTTTCCCCTACTCACTCCCTCCCCCTGAGTAGTACTCATCCTAAAAGGAATTTTGAGAAAGTATTATATGCCAAACATACTTACCAGAGAGAAGTAATAAATAAATGTATATCATATTTTTCTCCACTTTTTAAATTTTTTTTATTAGTTTTGGCTCTTTAGTAAAATAAGAAGAGCAAGAAACATGCTACAAAGTGTGTTTTTTTTTTTTTGCATTTTCCACCATACATTAGAGTTGTGGATCAGTAGTAGCTGAATGTCTCCATCAGTTCACTCACTACTGAACATGCTTACTAACAGGGAGAGAGTATAAAAATGTCCCTTGATCAAGAACAGAGGATTAAAAAAGTTTATGTTTTAGTTGTTACTTTATATCTATAAACCTCTATAACCTGGATTTCTATACTTTTTTTTATTTCTAAAATGAAAACTTATGGTAGAGATAAAATGCAGAAGCTGGCAATTGGTTGTTAATAGTAAGTCTGTGTGCATCTGCCGGGGTGGATGCGTGGCTTGGTGGTAAGTGAGCATGTGAGTTGGCTAGGCCTGGCTCTGTCACTAAATCACTGAGTGATCTTGAGCAAGTGTCTTAACCTCTAACTCCAGTGAGTGAGCTACACCCTAGGAGGGCACTGGCCAGATATGTTCCAAACGTGTCTTTGTCTTTAAACTTTACTATTTTACCACAGAAAAGATGCACTTATGGGGACAAATTAGTCATCTTTCTGTTTGTGACTTTAGCCTTTGTGTCAGGCTCAGGAAGTCCTGCACCTGCAAGATTGTGTAGATGTTAACTTCTATGCTATTCTCGTCATATTAAGGTTTTATTTTTGCCATTTAAGTACTTAAATCATTTGGAATTTATTTTGACATAAGACATGAGAGAGGGATCTACCTTTCCCCCACCCCCAATAGCGAGCTAATTGTAACCACCATAGTGGAGCAACTCTTTTCCCACTGATGTGAAATGCTCCACAATTGTTTAATAAAGGCATATGGGTTCCTAAAAAAACAACAACAACAACAAAAAAAAAAAACTTCAATTTATGCTCCCAGGCAAAGCTTATTCTTATTGGAGTAATTCAAAGTGCTAGTTCCAGACACTAGTTGTCCTTCAATCTTCCTTCCTTCTGCTCCTTTCATATTTTCCCCTCCATTGATCCTTTTATTCAAAATACATTCATTGTGTATTTTTCATGGGTTAGTCATTTTTCTAGACACTAAGATCTCAACAGAGTAAAAATGGAACAAACGGCCATTGTCTATTTTATAATCTAAACAATTTAAAAATAAAAAGCAAATGAGTAAGCATGTTTTAGAAGGCAGTGGGTGCTGTGAGGAAAAATTTAGCCAGCAAAGGGTACCAGGAGCATTGGGAACATGGTAATTCTAAATGGACATTCAGAGAAAGCCTTGGTGGGGTGAATCAAGACCCCCAAGGAGGTGATGAGGCAAACTGAGAGAAGAGCACTTCAGGTGGAGGGAAGAGCAGATGTAATTGGTGAGGTGGATATGTCTGGCGTGCTGGGCGGCAGGAAGCAAAGCAAACTTGTTGCTTGAACAGAGTAAGAAAGTAGAGAGAAATTGCAGGTGAAGTCAGAGGAGAAACCTATAGTGCCTTTGCAAACTGTTGGCTTCTCTTTGGAGTAGAAAGGGAAACTATGAAAGGCTTTAGGAAACGGTAGCTGCATGCTTTGACTTTTATTGTAATAGGATAACTCAGGCTGCTGTGATGATGTGAGGGACTATTTTGGGGTTCTGCAGGCACCAGATTGCAGATGATGATGGCATAGACCAGGGTGGTAGCAGTGGAGGTAATGGTACGTGGTCAGATTTTGAATATATTTTGAAGGTGTTTTTTTTTTTTTACATGATGTTAATTACAGATCTTAATTGCTCAGAGTCACTCAGTCACAGGAGATACTACAAACTACTAGGCACTAATGATGTGAAAATTCCTAGTAAACTTTCCCCTCCTCTTAGGTGTGGTAAGCCTATAGATCACGGCTTTTAGCCTTCCACCAGTCCTGCTATGTTTTCTTTCATTCTAAATTGATTTATTTCAATAGCTTACCATGATTCTGATATATGAATCAGAGTCACAATCTAATGGTAAGAAACCTATGTACTAAATTATCGTAGTGAAATGTTATGTGTAACTGATGTGTAAACATAACTGCCCAGGAACCAGGTTGTGTTGGTTCCCACCATTTAGTAAAGAATCGTATCTGCAGATTTAGTGCTACCACAACCCACACAGAGCCCTACTTGATTTGATCCCAGCAGTAGCTTCGACTTGTCCCATCTTGACCATTGTCCTATATAACCCCCGTTGCCCCGACAGCTGTGCCATCAGGAGCCCCTCAATCCCAAACCATATAGAGCCCAATTAGAATCATCGTTTGGAAATTGCATGGCGTGAATCAGAACCAACTCTGTGAATGGAAGTCCAATGAAATTTAAACCCTGAATTTTAGGATCTATGAATGCCTATATTAGAGAGAGGAAGCATATAGCAAATCTCTGATAAACTGGAGCTCATACCATATTTGTGTCACTCTGTATTTATCATACAGTAAGTGGCTCTTGTAAAGAAATGCACACTAAAGAGTGCAGACTGCTCTTTGAGCTTTCCTGGCATATTTAAACTTCAAACTGTCTTTGTACACATCAGTATTTAATTCACAGGAATAATTTTTAAAATCTCAGAATGTTAGGTGCTGTGGGGTAAACACGAGTGTTGGTTCAGGTGCAAACAGAATCTTCAGTAGGGTTAGAGCTTGAGCCATCCAGAACATCCCTGTCAATTCCCAGATCAGGAAACTGACCTAGATGTGGGGGTTCTCCTGGCCATAGTCACAAGGTTAGTAAATGGCAGTGCAATCATCTGATTCAGTGCTACTGACCTCCACAGTATTCTGGCCCTGTCTCACTGTACTGACTGTCACTCTCAACAATCCAGTGGCCACAATTTCTTCCATGAGAAGAAATTCTTCCTCAACCTTATTGCAATATACTCTTGTGCAATAAAAATAATAGCATTTGTGCCCCAAATCTTAGCAAGTGAATATACTCCAAGCTTCAATTTCTTTTCTATAAAACACATGGGGAATCAAGATACTTAAAAATCATCAACTCATTCCCCCAGGAAAATTCTCCATTGGAACAAGTTTCTTTCTAAGTAAGCAGCTCTAAGTTTAGAATAGCTGTGTATATATTTTGACCTTATTTTTCTCCTAAAAATTGTACTACTTTTAGAGAATTGTTTGGTTATAATGGATATTTCTTCTATTGGAGGTTCAGCTAGTCTGAGTTAAGACAGTAACATACACGCTCACACTCTTGTTCCAGTTACATTTTCAAGTTTTAGACTCAAAATCTTACTATGATTTATTAAAGAAACACAGTAAACTACTCTGAGTTTGTAGAAACATTTGGAAAGCAAGGAAGACACTCCAAAACAGATTTATTAACATATGGAACATATAGATTTTAAAACACCATGTACTTTTAGTACTGAACTACTAATATTGTGTTTACACATCCCTTTATAATTTATAAGAAGTACATACTCATCTTGTCTTTTTTTTTTAATTAAACAATTTTGAAGTTAGTTAGAGAAAGTAATTTTATATCTTTACACAGATGGGGAAACTGAGGGTTGGGATGTAAATAGGCTTGCCCAGGATAACAGCTAGTTTTGAGCAGAACCAAGAGTAGATTCCACACTCTCTCATACTTTGTTCATATACTTATTAGTATTGTATGTGCCACTGTAGTACTGAACCAAAATGTAAAGGGACATTGGCTGTCCGGTTGAGGATGTAAGTAATGAAAACATGGACTATAAGACTTCTTGAATACCCTTTAAGAAGTCTTAGGGTAACATGTTTGGTAAACATGACCAAGCATTTGAAGGTCGTTATGTTTATACCAATGAATCATAATGTATTCCTCTCCAAAATGTCAAAAACTTCAGTACTGTCTTATTTATTCATATACATGGACTATCTGCCTTGTGGCCTCCTGCTTTTTCTAGCAGTATTTTCCCCCAGCATGTGGAATGTCTCTACTCTGAAATCAACCAAGCTGGTAGCAATTCTACTACGTTGCTCATCACATTTCTGTTCTTTGTGTGTTGAACCATAGGAAGGAGTTATAAAGACAGCACGTCAAGACGGAATAGAACCATAAAAACCATCAATCATACCCTACCAATGTTAATGCTAAGTCCTAGAGAGTTCAAATGACTGTCTCTGTGGTAAAATCTGAACTAGATTGAGGGATTTTTATTTGCACCCATGAGAGAGTTACTGCTATGGGATTTTTCCTTCCACTCTAAACAAGCAGAAAACTGGAAACAATATATATAATATCTTTTTTTTTTAAGATATTGGAAAAACAAGCAAAATAGATTGCGGCAACTGAGAAAAGAAACCAAGGTGTGATCTATGACTTCCCAGAATTTCTTCCTGCAGGAAATTTGGAGACAACCGTGGAAGCTAAGTCAAGTGGATTCACTGAAGTTAGGAGACAGAGACCAGAGTTCAGAAAGTCTAAGATTCCTAGAATTTTCAGAGAGAAATTTGGAGAGGAGAAATAAACACACATGGAAAAAACTTCGAAAATCAATATAGAGGACTTCTGGGGTTCTTGGTTACATATGTCTAGGATGTGTACACATATGTATACAAAATTTGCACGTGGGTAGGATGAAATTCCACAAGACCATGTGGAAAGAACAACTGCCAGAGAAAGAACTATTACTGTGAGCTGTAAGCTTAAACACTTGCTAATCTCCTGCAAGGCTAGGGATTGTTTAATATCTCATCAGCAATGGAGAGAACTTGAATACAGGACCCTTCAGTAAAGACACCCAAAAGGTCACGCATTAGTGGAGCAGTGAAACTAGCTCTAGAGTAAATGCTACCCTAGACTTGCAATCAAAAAGTTTAAAATGAGCCTCAAAATCATCAAGTAGATAAGCAAATAAATTAACTGCTGTACCAAACTAAATTCAACACTCTTTAAGGAAAAAAAGAGAATTCATCACCTTGCAATGTAAAATTCACAGTGTTTGACAGTCAGTCAAAACATATTAGATACCAGGACAAAAAGGAAAAAAGTGACACACAAGCAGAAGAAAATAGTCAATAGAAAGAAACCCAGAGAGGCAAGAGATTATAGAATTAGAAGAAAATAACTCTTAATTAGCTAGTAGAAATCCTGTAATATGCGGAAAGAATTTTAAAAGATTATAGATATAATAAAGAGACAAACATTACTTTAAATAAAATATTCATCAGTTTGTGTAACATCATAAGACAAAACAGTGACTTAGAATAAATAGCAACAGAAAGTACCCAGATCAGAACACAGATAGCAAAAAGGTTGAAAAACATAAACACAGCATCAGTATATGCCACAGAATAATGTCAAGTGCGGCAATTTCAGTCCAACAGGAGAAGGAAAAAGGAAGAACATAATTGAGAAAATAGTGGCTTAAGCATTTCAAAATTGGATAAAAAACTAAATACATAGATCCAAGAATCTAAACAAGCTCAAAAAGGAGAAAAACAAAGAGAACCACACTAAGGCATGTCATAATTAATTGTTTAAAATTAGCAATGAAGAGAAAAATCTTAAAAGAAGAATAGACAAAAGGACATATTATTTACAAAGAAACAAAAACAAAAATGACAAACAGAATGAACAAAATTATGCAAATAATGGCTTCTTTCAGATTAGCAAAAGCTAGGAAAATGTTCCATAGGAATTGTTAAAGATACTTTCTTGGAAGAAAAGGAATATCAGAAGGGAAGTAGAAACTACAGAAAGAAGTTAAGAGCACAGAAATGGTACATTTTAGGGCCGGCCTGGTGGCACACTGGATAGTGCGCCACTTGGGAAGCACG
>NW_007726228.1:800660-809514 GCF_000696425.1 Galeopterus variegatus | reverse complement strand
TGACAAACAGAATGAACAAAATTATGCAAATAATGGCTTCTTTCAGATTAGCAAAAGCTAGAAAAATGTTCCATAGGAATTGTTAAAGATACTTTCTCGGAAGAAAAGGAATATCAGAAGGGAAGTAGAAACTACAGAAAGAAGTTAAGAGCACAGAAATGGTACATTTTAGGGCCGCCCTGGTGGCACACTGGATAGTGCGCCACTTGGGAAGCACGGCGGCGCTCCCGCCCGAGGGTTCGGATCCCACATACAGACCGGTTCCCGCTCACTGGCTGACCGCTCACTGGCTGAGCGAGGTGCGGGAGCGACACCGAGGGTTGCGGTCCCGTTGCCGGTCTCCGGTCCGGTACGGGGGCAACACTGAGGGTTGCTATCCATTGCCGGACACGGAAAAAGACAAAAAAAAAAAAAAAAAAAAAAAAAAAAAAAGAAATGGTACATTTTAAAGGATTAATTACTATTAATTTAATTTTTTAAATATAAGTAATTTTGAGGCAAAAAATGCAGTGTTAGGTTTATAACATGTATAGAAGTTCTCACGACTTTTATTCAACATGGTATCAGCAGTCCTAACTAGTGCACAAGAAGAGAAGAAAAACATTTAAAAAGCTACTACAACCCTTAATTGATTTTTAGCAAACAGTACACAAAGTTAGCATCTAAAACCACAAGTGTTTCTATTAACTTTAGTTAAAAAAAATAAATAAATAAATAAAAATAAAAAAGATGTTGTGATACCATATAAAATTTTTAATTACTGGAATAAATTGAATTAAATATGCATATGATCCATACAACAAAGACTATAAATCATCACTAAGAGGATGTTAAAAAGGATTTAAATAAATGTACAGTGTTAATGGATTGGAAGACTTAATACTGTTAAAATGTTAATAATTTTAAATTTATCTGTAGTGTTCATAAAATACCAATTAAAATTCTATGCTTTTCTGTAGAAACTGATGAACTGATTTTAAAATTTATATTAAAAACTAAAGACAAAGATAGCTAAAATAATTCTAAAAATCAAAAACAAAATATATAGTGTCTGATTTCAAGTCTTATTTCTTAAATTACAACAAAAAATAGTGTGGCATTCACATAAGGATAGATATAGAGATTGGGATGGAATAGAAACATGCATATTTGTGGTGAATTGACTTTCAAAAAGTTGCTGATGTTTTTAAATAATAGAAGCATTCACCAATACATCTGGAACTACTAGCTATTCTCATGAAAAAAAATAAATCTTGATTTTTACCTGATGCCACAGGCAAAATAAATAATTAAATAAATAACAAAATAAATTATTAAATAAATAATAAACTGAAAACTTGAAATGGATCATGGACCTAAACATAAAAGCTAAATTTATAAAACTTCTACAAAACCATTTTTCTAATTTTACTATAGTCAAAAATTACACAAATTATAGAAAATCCAGTAAAACAGACTTCATCAAAATTAAAAATGTCTCTTCTTCAAATGTTATGTTCATTAAATATAAAAGAAACTGTTCATGCGGGGAGGCGGGGTATGGGAAACTATCTTACGATCTAGTCTCCTGTTTCCTCTCTAACCCCATTTTCTACTTTCACCTCCAGATTCTGCTCTGGCCGGACTGACCTATGGATTCTCAAACATGCCTGTCACACTCCTGCCTCATGGCCTTTTTTTTTTTGGGGGGGGCTATGAATACTCATGAGATACAGAGCTAGTTGTCACCCCTTGTGCCCAAGATGTGAAGGCCATATTCACACTGGCAGCATGCCCATTACCACAAATTGTGTTTGTACCCTGGGTCCCCCACCCAACTATCTCTGGCCTCCCCCCCCTCCTCCTGCCCCCCCACCACTCCATTTTGCATCCTAAGTTATGTTCTCTCCCTCTGCGAGTCCAGCACACCACTGTGGTCTTTCTTTCCTTCCTTCTTTCTCTCTTAGCTCCCACATATGAGTGATCACATGCAGTGTTTATCCCTCTGTGCTTTGCTTATCTCACTCAACATAAGTTTCTCCAGGCTCATTCATGTTGCTGCAAATGTAGAATTGCATTCTTTTTTATGGCAGAGCAGTATTCCATTGTGTGTGTGTGTATATATATATATATACACACACACCATAGTTTCCTTATCCAATCATCCATCAATGGACATTTAGGTTGGTTCATGTCTTGGCTATTGTGAACAGAGCTGCTGTAAACATGGGAGTGCAGGTATCCCTTTGACATGATGATTTCCATTTCTTTGGGTATATACCCAGAAGTGGGATTACTGGATCTTATGGAAGATCTATCTGTAGTTGTTTGAGCAACCTCCAAACTATTTTCCATAGTGGTTGTACTAATTTACAGTCTGACCAACCATGCAGGAGCGTTCCCTTTTCTCCACACCCTCGCCAGCATTTGTTATGCACCGTCTTTTTGATTATAGCCAGTCTAACTGGGGTGAGGTGGTATCTCAGTGTAGTTTTAATTTTCATTTCCCTGATGACTAGTGATGTTGAGCATTTTTTTCATATACCTGTTGGCCATTTGTATGTCTTCCTTTGAAAAATGTCTGTTCAGCTCCTTTGCCCATTTTTCAATAGGGTTATTTGTTGTTTTACTGTGCAATTCTTTGAGTTCCTTGTATATTATGGATATAATATACAATGCATTTTTACTTGCCATACTTGCCGTTACCTCTGCCACAGATATCATGTGGCTCTCTTCCTTACCTCTTTCAGGACTTTATTCAAATGCTATCTTCTGAGCGAGGTCTTCCCTGAAAACCCTACCTAAAAACTCCTTCCTGAATATATCCAAAAAATATCATAGCCTCTTTCTCCACTTTATTTTCCTCCTTAGTCCTTATCATCTGATATGCTGTATATTTTACTTATTTACTCATTTATCTACCTCACCAAAATTTTAAATTCACAATGGTAGAGATTATTACTGTTTTTTGTATTTTGTTTATTAAACTAGTGTATTCCCAGTTTCCATAACAATGACTGGAACAAAGTAGGTGCTCAGTAAATATCTTTTGAATTACAGGTATGAGTGTTGTTATTTGCCCAGTGTTATTTTTTTTCCCATATTATTCAACCATTTTCTATTGCATTCACATTATTTCCTGGCATAAGCTTTTTGAATCCATATCAAAGAAAATTACAAAACTTCTCACTGTAGAATGTTCTAGTGACATATCGCAAGAAACTGGTTTTAGAAATCAATGTTAAATGGTGATAGGAGAGGTGCCATTTCATGGAATTGAACTAAATAACTTGGAAATGATTTAATATTTGCCAATACCATAGAAACTCTTTATAATGAGGTTCTTAAAGAAAATCTATATGTAAAAAAGCATTTTCTAATGGTAAGCAATATGGGACATTGTTAGTGGGAACTCTGGCCATGTAAATTCTGATAAGCAGGACGTGAGCACATGCAGCACTGTCCTTAGGCCAAAGCTTAATATACATCTATTTTGTCCTCCACAATCTAATGTCAGATCTTTGATCTTATCAGAGATAAGATGTGTGTGTGTGAGAGAGAAATCAAGCACATTTTTGGATATTTTAATAGCAGTGAGTACTTATATCCATTACCCGGTATGGCTCAATCAATGACTTGATAAGTTATATTTTTATTTCTTCTTGGGAACAGCACAGATAGGGTGAAAATAAACAACCCCTTCCCTATGTGATTCTATCAATATTGGGGAAGAAAATAATTTCTCCTTATTGATAACTTTCCAAGAATTTCCCAAAGACTCTCATTTACTCAAAAAATTGTATCCTAAAACTCAGAATAGCCAATTAACCAACACTCTGGAGATGGATAAAATGATCCTAATGTCATCAAGATGAGTGGCCATCTCTACATCCTTGTGGGTTACTGTGGACTGAGTAGCTGCCACTTTTATGGTTCAGTACCATCAAGAAATTAGCAGAGAATGAGTGAGTTTTCTCAACCTTCACTAGAAATGGTGACTGTTTATCATTCTGTCAGACTCTTGGCAGATTCAAGAAATCTAAATTTAACAGGTGACTGCTTCCTCCACGGATGATTGCAGAGAATGGATCTTCAGAATACCTAGTCCCAGTCTGGTGATCCAGACCAATGAAAAGAAAGGGAATGGATGAGGCCCGCTTCAGAATCCATCATGCACAAGGACTTCTAGACAACTCTCGAACTCCTGCATAATGACTTTTTCAATTGATTTCAGCTGATTTTGATGACTGGTTCCAATTTAAGTTGTGGTGGCAGAAAAATAGGTGAAGAGATAGATAAATGATAGATGGATACATAGATAGATAGACATACATACATAGATATTACATACACATATATAATAAATATAAAACATTTTCACACACACACACACACATTTAAAACTTACATATTTTACCCTATCCTATTTTTATATCATTAATGGATTGGAATACTTAAAAATAACTTTTAAAACATTTTACTTGAAACAAATACTGGGTCAATGTTAGTCAATGTTTAAATCCCAGTTTATGTGAATTGATCAGTACTTCATAGCTGTGATCACAGGGTAGCAGATGATATCTCATCTGTGCTTTAACTGTGCTTTTCAAATGGTGAAGACTTACCATTGGGTGAATGGAGGGGTGTCTCTTTCCATTGTTATCGGAGGGAATCATTTCCCCCAAATTTGAATAGCCCACCGTCTCTCACACACAAAAGAATGAGAGTCTAGACTGAGAAAAGAAGATCTAATTTTGCATTACCATGCTAAATACAGTCTAATTTTGTCTTCATAATAAATCTACACGAGAGGTATTATTATTCACACTTGCAGATAAGGAAAATAACACAGAAAGCAATTATATTACTTGCCTAAATTCATGCAGATCAGAAGTGATAAAGCTGGCTTTTAAATGCAAGCTTCAGGGGTCGGCCCCATGGCGCACTCAGGAGAGTGTGGCGCTGCGAGTGCAGCGTCGCTCCCGCCTCCGGTTCAGATCCTATATATGAATGGCCAGCACGCTCGCTGGCTGAGCGCGGTGCGGGCAACACCACACCAAGGGTTGCGATCCCCTTACTGGTCACGAGAAAGACAATAAATAAATAAATAAGTGCAAGCTTCAGGCTCTAGAGTCTGTGACCTTAAGTGATATTTAATAGCATCTCTCAATATTACGTCCGATGTAAACTTCTACTTTGGGAATCTGAACATGAAAAGTAATCTGTGATTTCTTAGCATTCTTGTAATTTAATTCCAAATTTTCTTTAAGAATATAGTAAAGGATAAACAAAATGTGATATACGCATACAATGAAATATTATTCAGCCATTAACAAGGAATAAAATATTGATTTATGTTACAACATGAATGAACTTTGAAAACATGCTAGGTGAAAGAAGCCAGATACAAAAGTTCATGTATTGTATGATTCCATTTATATGTAATATCCAAAATAAGCGATTCCATAGAGACAGTAAGTAGATTCCTGGTTGCCAGGGGATGAGGGGAGAAATGATGAGAGAGTGTCTGCACGTGCATATAAGATTTCTTTTAGAGGTGATGGAAATGTTCTGGAATTACACAGTACTGATGACTACACAATCTTGTGACTATATTAAAAATCACTTAATCACACACTTTAAAATGGCAAAAACTTATAGCATTTAAATTGTATCTTAATTTACAAAAGAAAGAATATAGTCAAGATTGACAATTAAAGGAAAAAGAAATAAGAACTACCATTCTTTGAAGATACAGGTCAAGAACTGTGAAATGCTTTAAATATACTGTCCCATTTAATTCTCATGACAGCGCTGAGAAATAGATACTACTACTACCCTCATTTTACAAACAATATGAAGTGCAGGGAACTTAAATAACTTGGTCAGTGACATTTGATAAAAGACTGTAACATGAAATGAACCCAGTTCTGTCTGACTCCAAAGTTAGCATGCTGGTCTGCAGCCACTCACATAACATCATCCTCTGTGATCTATTGCTGGCCTGCAAATAAGGAAAATAAAAGCCAAAATAGATGATCCTGATAAATATGTAATGTAACACTTTTTGTTTTCACAGCTTCCTTATGGCTAGATATTGGGTGATGCACACATGGGCTACACTCCTCAAGCAGGGCAGAAAGTGATTGTATACATACTCACAAGTAGGACAAGAGAGAGAGGAGCCAGGGTGATGATGCTAGCCTATGCTAGAGCTGGTATCTGCAAATGTGGTGCCTTCCCAGTGTCTCAGACAGACTTCTGTTTGTGTGTGTTTCTCAGAACGCCAAGATTATCTAGGATACACTGACCTACAATGACTGGAAATCCCCAGGGACTGTGCAAACTCTAGTTTCATTAATAATAATCACAAAAGTTTATTTATTTATTTTGGAAATTTATTATGTGCCAGTAACTGTGTTAAGTTTTGTCCATTCCATAGCCAATTCATAAAAACCAGTAAGTACTTTTAATATCCTTTATAAGTAATATTATTGTATATAATACTAAGAATTATTGAGCACTTACTATATTATTGACAATGCTCAATGTGCTTGATTTATACCACCTAAATTATTGAACAGTCCTATGAGGTTTAGAAAACTGAGGTTCAGTTAAAAATACGTCCAAGTTAACATAGATGTTGGAGCTGGAATTTAAAAGACAATTTGGGGCCGGCCCAGTGGCGCACTGGAGAGTGCGCCACTTGGGAGCACAGCAGCGCTCCCGCCGAGGATTCGGATCCTATGTGGAGACCAGTTCCCACTCACTGGCTGAGCGTGGTGCGGGCGCAACACCGAGGGTTGCGATCCCGTTACTGGTCAGTAAAAAAGACAAAAAGGAAAAAAAAAAAAAAAGAAAAAGACAATTTGAATTTTCACAAAGTAAACCCATCCATAGAACATGTAACCATCACCCAGATGAGAAAATTGAACATAATTGAACATAACCAACATCCCAGCAGAACACTCATACCCTCTTCTGGTCCCTTTGTCCTCCTACCCAAAGGTAAGCATCATGTTGACTTCCATCACCATCAATTTGTTTGCCTTGTTCTTGAACATTACATGAGTGATTAGCATACAGTAAGCAATTGTTGGCATCTGCCTTCTTCCCTCATTGTTGTTATTAGTATTATTTGGATTCCTCTACGTTAATGCACTTAGCAATTGTTTGTCCATGGCATTGCTTAGCGTCCCATTGCATGAATTTTTGTTGTATCGATGCTTAAAATATTTCTGCTGCTATAAGTACCTTTTCATATGTCTTTTGGAAGTGCACTAATGTATGCATTTTAGTTAGATATTCCTAGGAGTGGAACTGCTGAGTCATAGGGTATACATATAATCAGCTATAGCATACACTGTTAAACAGTTTTTCAGACAGTGGTTGAAACAATATACACCTGCATCAATAATGCAGGCAACTTCCAATTTTTCTACATCTTTGCTAATATTTGATATTGTATGCTACTGTTACTTTAGTTGTACTGTGCCTATGTAGTGATATCACATTGTGGTTTGGGTATACATTTCCCTAATAACTAATGAGGTTGAACACATTCTTCTGAAATATCTGTTTAAGTCTTTCCCCCGGCTTTTATCTAATAAGCTCTATTTTTCTTCTTGATATGTAGGAGATCCTTATTAATCTATTTGTACACTTAATATTTTGCATTATGCATTTCATAGGTGTGAGTTACATTTCAATTTAAAAAAAAAAACAATTTTGTAAACAAAGCAGTCCAGTTCCAGGGATCACATATTTTGCTACTAAGTTCACATTTTAGAGTGCTTTGCTTTTATTAGATTTTACTTTACTATCTGCTTTATGTCTCCTCAAAATATGTGGCAAATAGGAGGCACTATTATTCCCATTTTCAAGATGAAAATAAAATAAAGCTTAATGAAGGTAGTTCTCAGAGTTAGCAACATGGTTGTAGGTCCTGAAAACCATCTCCTCCTACTTCTGTACTTACGTCCCTCCATGTTTAGAGAAATCGATCTCATTAAGTGCTCCTTGTGGAATTCCTGGGCATGTGATCACTTTTTTGAAGCTTATCTTTGCTGTTTAATTATGATCAAGACTCACCTCATACACCACCTTCTCTAAGAAGTATTTTCTAATCGCTCCCTATTCCGGTCCAGAATTCCATAACACCATTTGCTTATATCTCTCTTTTAACTTATAATCTTGTTTAGNGTGATCACTTTTTTGAAGCTTATCTTTGCTGTTTAATTATGATCAAGACTCACCTCATACATCACCTTCTCTAAGAAGTATTTTCTAATCGCTCCCTATTCTGGTCCAGAATTCCATAACACCATTTGCTTATATCTCTCTTTTAACTTATAATCTTGTTTAGTTTTTAAGCTTGAACACTTTATTTCCCCAAGTGGGCCTGGAGAACTGACCTTTTACTAACTCTTTTTCTTCATGGCTGTCATTCAAACAGCATTAATCACCACATCTAACCAAACAAAAGGATGGAGTGTGGCATCGTGGTCTGCTGCAGTTGTCATCCTCCTGGCCTGGATTCACTGGCTTGGAATTATCTCGAATACTCAATCTTTTGGTGTAGTTTGAAAAAAAATGGTGAAAAAGCACACTGGATTTGGTGTGTGAAGCTTTCAGTCTAATTACATCTGATCATTAATCACTGTGTGATCTTGGATATGTCAGTAATCCTCTCTGTACCTTACCGTCCTCATCTGCAAAGTAGACAAAGTAATGTGTACCTCTTTCTACTTCAAGGTTAACATGGAGGTCAAATGAGGTTGCACACATGAAACTCTTTGACTAACTGATCAGGAGTGAAACGTATTAGAAAGTGTTATTTCCTCAGCATAGTATTTATGGAAAATAGCTTCTCTTA
>NW_007726228.1:797777-799561 GCF_000696425.1 Galeopterus variegatus | reverse complement strand
AAAAAATCTCAGTTCATTTTGGACTCCATCTACACCAGCCTGTTTTCCCAGCTATATTCCCAAGGCTTCCCCTTGCCTCTTGGACCCAGCAGCCAACCCTCAACAGATCAGAAGTAGGTACGACCTTCCCAGTAGGATCCAGAAACTTGGCTTCTATTCTCCAATCTTTTACTTTACTTTAGATTCAGGGCCAGAGAAAAGACAATCAAAATGCCTATTGTTTGTAAAAACATCTCCTGCTTTGGTTAATGTTTGCAAGCTGGGAACAGTTACGGTTGCTGCGTAGAAACAATGGTCTGACATTGACTGGTCTTAGCAAACTGAACAAGGGCATACTGCAAGACAGGATGTGATGGACAAGCCTCTCTCATTAGCTTATACTCGGGTCTAGAAGGAACCAAAAGGAGAAAAAAGTCTCAGCAACGGCCAGTTCCCTGATACTAACCTGTGCCAAGCTGAATGCCAGCTGGAAATGCCCCAATTACTGTAGTCGATCAAATACAGAGAACTTTTAGGCGAGAGTTTTATTTTTTTTCTCTTCTCAGACTGCTGTGAAGTCAGTTGTGCTGCCTTTACAAATGTGACCTACGGCCCTTTTTACACTAGATGTGAACAGATGTGCACTTAGCACGACTTCTTTATGCCAGTCACCAGTTAGTGGAGCAGCTGATTAAAAGAGACAAGATAAAAAGAGAAGCAAATGTGACTGTGTAACTGGCTAACACAGCAATATAGCCTTGCAAGCTAAGCAAAGGTTGAAGATCTGGGTAAAATGCGACCAGGCTTGAAAAAGCAAGGTCAAGAGAAATCAAAGATAGAATATAAAGGAGGATAGGAGAAGACTGGTAAACCTTTCTTTTCTTAGAATTTACGGTTTTAAGAAGATGCTGGTAAACTCGAGCTTTACAAATTTAGAAATGCACGCATGCACACATACACACATATATTTATTTAGAGGCATTTGATACATTAGATGATCTTGTGGGCTAAAATCCCTGCATTAACTTTTCTCAAGAAATACAAAGTGTAAGCAAAAGAATCATGTATTTGGCTTTACTGTTCATTCAATAAATATTTACTAGGGGCTTGTTAATAAAGGATTTATACTGGACAGTTTAGAGAGTAAAAAGATGAAAAGGAAAAATACCTTTCGTTAACAGAGTTCTCAAAATGAAGTGGAAAAAGATAATACATAAAAAATTGATGCAAGGCATAAACATTGAACACTGGGTCTTGGGTGGTGAGCAGAGGTGGGCAGGAGTGGCTCTGAATGGGAGGAAATTTTGTCCCCTGGGAGACATTTGTCACTGTGTGGAGAGATTGTTGGTTGTCATAACTGATGAGAGTGAGGGGGATACTGGTATCTAGTAAATAGGGGGTAGAGGTCAGGAATGCTGCTAAACATCCTACCCCTACAGCAAAGAATCATCAGGTCCAAAATGTCAATAGTGCCACAGTTAAGAAACCCTTCTTTAAACTAAGATTAAGAAAGGACATTTCTGGCAAAGGAAGTAGCTTATACAAAGAGCTAAATCTATTTGAATACAGCAAACAAAACCCTAAAATGGGAATTCTCGCTTCTACTGATAGTTTAGGACATTAAAGGAGGTGCTCACTAACTTGCAGAGGGCTTCTAGTGCTTTATGGAGGACTTGGGGCTTCAGTTTTGGTTCAGCAAAGGAGAGTCACTGTAGGGACCTCATGGGCGCCTGAACAAAGGACCCACCCTGGCAATATGGCGCCCTTCCTGGTTCTTCTCTGCAGTAAACAAGCTCGCTGGCGCC
>NW_007726228.1:785563-797031 GCF_000696425.1 Galeopterus variegatus | reverse complement strand
GATTCCTTTGTCCGTGCGTCCCCTTCAGTCACAGAAAGGAGGTGTAACTCTAAAATAATGTAGTTTGACTGATGGTTCAGAAGCAGCTCTCTGTGAGATGTAGCAGAGGGACAGAGGGCGGAGGTGGGAAGGTCAGCTGAGAAGCTCAGACAAGAGCCTAGGGCATAGTAACATGAGGCTGTTTGCTGAGGCACCAAAGGTGGGAACCAAGAGTGGTAGGAGCTAAATGGAAGGTGCTCTACGGGGATTATGGTATGAAGGGTGTGGTTTGTACCTGAGGATGATGATTCAGGTAGGATGTCAGAATTTGCAGCGTGGGTACCTGAGGACAGAGGGAGAAGTAACCAACTTTCAGTAATTGCCCGCTCTGTGCCCGGTGTTTTGTTAACTCACACAGCAACACTGTAAACTAACAAGACCCTTTGATTTTTGTTTTCGTTTTTGTTTTTTTGCCAGTATGGCAAGCAATGACCAAACACCCCCAGTTTTCCCAGAATTAAGGCGGTGTTTTGTTAACTCACACAGCAACACTGTAAACTAACAAGACCCTTTGATTTTTGTTTTTGTTTTTGTTTTTTTGCCAGTATGGCAAGCAATGACCAAACACCCCCAGTTTTCCCAGAATTAAGGGGTCCCCAAGACTTGGGACGTTCAGTGCTAAAATGGGGAAAGACACAGGCAAATGGGAACAAGATGGTCACTCCAGCACCTGAGCTCAGTGTTTAGGTAACTTGGCCAGATTCACACATTGTGGAGGGAGCAGAGCTGATATTCACCCTCTCTCACTCCAAACCCCACACTTTTCTCCCCCCACCACACTGACTCTGAAGAGGAAAACCCTGGCACTGCACAGATAAGCAGTGCAGGGAAGAAAAGCATTCGACCTGGACAGGGAAGAAGGGGGTAAAACGTTCTATTTTGGAAAGTTGACATTCAAGTTTTCTAAAATAGAAGCTTTCATCGTGAAATTTTTAAAGTTTTTTTTCTCTTGTACCCTCAGTATTCCTCAGGCCCTCTTCCCTTGTTTTGTTTAAAGGCTCAGTGCACAGTGGTTATTTCTGTGACTGGATAATTATCTATATTTTAAGCCTAGGATCCAGACTCTGAGAAAAGGTGTGATATGCATCTAATGAATACATATCCACTAATGTGATCTGCTTGTGTCAGGCTGCCTTCCTCATTTTCTCCAAGAAGCAATGACAGGTCAAGTATTGATTAGGGTCAGGCTGCAAATGCTGGGCAGAGGCGGGGTGAGCTGAGACCCTTAGATGCAATGCTGCTAGGGGAATTCAGTGCAGGATTAACCAGTAAAGTCCCATCACTTTTCTTGCTCAGAGTCCCTGTTCATTTTCTTTTTAGGAAAAAGTGTGGCCCCTGACCAGTGGTACAGTGGTATCAGCACCATCTAGGAGCTTGTAAGGAAACTCAAATTTATGCTCACCCATCAAGACCTACCAAATCAGAATCTGTGGGGTGGTTCCAGAAACTTGTGTTTTTAGGTACATTCTACATGATTCTCACCATCACTAAAGATTTTTAAGCTCTATGGGCCAAGAGACAAAATTAAAGATATTGTGTAAGTACTTCTACATTTCATGGTATTTATCACAACTACTTAACTCACTCATTGCAGCACAAAAGTAGCTATAAACAATACATAAAAGAATGGCTGTGTTGTGATGCAATAAAACTTTATTAATGGACACCAAAATTTGAATTTTATACAATTTTTAGTTGTCATGAAATATTCTTCTTTTGGCTTATTTATGCCAACATTTGAAAAAGACAAAATTATTGTTAGATCTAATAGCTTGCCAAAATGGGACAGGCAGGATTTGGCCTGGGCTGTAGTTTAAGGACTTCTACTTCAGAGAATCTAGATTAGATGAGAAAAGATGAGGAGTCTTTTTATTTTAGAAATACATGTAGAAATATTTATTGAATAAATGCTATAATGTCAAGAATAAAATTTGCTTCAAAATAAGACAGAGAGTGGGCAATCAATACAAAAAGATGACCATGACTTGGTAATTGTGGAAATTATATGATGGGCACATGGGATTAGGATTTATTTCCTATACTTTTTTCCATCTACAATTATTCATAATAAAAAATAATTTTATCCAAAAATGATGATTGAAGCAGGTGTAGATGTGTTTATGTGGAACTATGTCCATGCTATATTTTTTACCAAAATAAAAGCAGACTACAGAATAATATGTAGAAGATGATTTATTTATGTGTCTCCCAACTGGTTCTGCACAATACCTACTCTTACAATTTTAGCCTACATCTGACAACCCTCCAGTTGTCTTTCTAAAACACAGGTTAGGCCCTGTCTCACCCATGCTTGGAAAACTGTATATGGCTTTCTTTTCCCAACAGGGTGAAACCCAAATTGCATAGTGTAGCACTGAAGTCCCTTCACAATATGGCCATAATATGTGTTTCCACTGGTTCTTTATCTCACCCCATTTCCAACACACCCTACACTTTATGTTGAAATAACTAAGTGCACAGGATTTAAAGTCATGAAGCCACACCATAGCCAAATTCTGGCCCTGATACTGCCTGTGTGACCTTAGACACATTCCTCTGCCTCTCTGAGCTTCAGGAAACATATGTACAAAATGGGAATAATAACAATGCTCATCTCATATGGTTCTTGTGGAAATTAAGTGACACGATACATGAAAAATGGTTAGTATCGAGTCTGACCCTAATAATACACTAAATGGTGGCAATCATTGTTAATAATTATAATCATTTAGACATTTATTCTCCCATTAATTCATAAAATATGTATTGAGATCTCATTAAATGCCAGGCACCATCCTAGGCTCATACCAGAATATACATCATTCCAGAAATATGTTATGCTCTTTTATAGTGTCATGGCTTTGCTTTGGCCATTATAGTTTTACCAATTGTCCTTCCAACATCTTTGTTTGATAAATTCATACTTATTTATCCCTAAGACTGAATTAATACTTTTCTCTCAACTCCACTGCTGCTCCCAGAATTACTCATAGCTCCTTCCTCCAAACTGATATAGGAGGTGCTCTGCTTCTCTGGGTTCAGGTTTCAGGACATGCCTCTGGGTTTCCAGCCAGTATCAGGGTTGAGGCCAAGTATCAGGCCCCCTGGACCCTACCTTTGACATCAAAATCATCTGAACACTGCACAATCATTGACGTCAGTGGTTATAAAGTTGCTTATTGACTTGACATATTGGCCTTTTTTTATAGACCTTTAAGGAAGGATCCATTTAAAATATACCTTTGTATATTCAGAGGCTTAAATCTGGTCTAGTTAAAGAGAACCCTCAAGTATTATTTATTTAGTTAGTCAGTTAGTTTGATAATTACACAAGTATTGGCAGATTGAGCCTGATTGCCTTGGGCTGAGGGTCATAAGAGCACTACTAGTTACAGTTGAGCTGAAAGGGGAGCTGTCTACTCGAGTTAAGCAGAACATGAGGTTTTCTTGTGCTCAGTCTAAACACAGATGAGTGGAATCCCTTGAACAGAGGTGTATCTTTCACTTAATAGTGGGAAATGAGGTCTCAAGTAAATGGCTGTCATGGTCATCAAATATTAATACAAACAAAACCAAGATATTATAACCAATCTTCTCATTTTTCAGAGGTCAAAATGAATGGCAAAAAAGTACACCAATAAAGTTTCATGACTTTCAGCTCATTAACTAATTAAGTAAATATATACTTTGTGTCAGTCTGTGCGTGACTACCCACCGGAAAATTGAGCGAGTACAGATTTCTTTTCATGGTATCATGCGATCTCTATGCTTATCGATAGACCTTTTCCTGAGGACACCTTTGGGTATGGAGACACAGAGCTGGCTACTGAATGGGATGAGCATTGCCTCCAGAACAGGAGGACTGGGTAAGGAAAAATGGTGTCCAAGAAATTATACTTGGCTGAAGCCACATTTTCTTCTGCAGTCAAACATGTAAATTACTTCCCAGCTGTCTTAGAGATTCCCGTAATCTATCCTCAGCTCTTTCTCTAATGGTGATTTAGGGAAATTATCTTAACGACTCACTTTCTGCTTTCTCATTTTTATAGTGAGTGAATTAGACCTGTAAATGGTTCATAACATTGTTAGGTCACAAGAACAATTTGAGATCTAACAAAAGCTCTAAACCCTCTCCCCAGGAGGGAAAATTGCACACATGAAAACACACACACAGGAAAACAGAAATACAGTTTTGCAGCAATCACGGAATCACTGCTTGTTCTAACCTAAGGGCCTATAATTTCCAGATTAAGAACTCCTAGACTCAGAAATCTCCAAGACACTTCTAATTGCGTGATTCTACCGTGTTGGTTTTGCTCATAACATTCTTTCCTGCTGGATCTTTCAGACCTAGGGTGTGATGGAGAATTTTACTCCAACTTGCTGCTCTGTTATCTCAGTTTAGGGCTACAAAGGAAGGTGCTTGGCAAGCAGATGCACACCCAGCCACGATGGTTGGTGGGTAGTGGGAGGGGGAAAAAATGGGGATTCCAGTCATAGTGCGATATATGTCTCCTGCCTGCCTTGCTGGGTTTCACTTATTGAATTAGAACAAATTGGAACTTTCATAAACTGTGATATAAATCATTATCTCAAGTTAGCAGATGCAGTCACACCAGGGTAGAGTACTGTTAATAACTCTGCTGGATTAGGACTGATTGGAACAATTTGAAACTTGTTTCTCTCAGCTTGATCAGCCTCATTGTAACCACAGCAATTATCCCATTTCACTTTCAATGGCTCAGCACAGACATGTTGCTGTTTTATATCCATCCTTCTTAATGAAGCCAGCTCAGACTTTTGTTCATTTGTCAAAGAGCTATCCTAAGCAAACAATAAATAACTCCACCCCTTGGAGTAGAAGGTGGGTGTTTGCAAGACTCAGATCTCCAATGGACTAGACAAACACAATTCGTATGTTGGTTATTTCATGGATTTCCTAAGCAAACAATAAATAACTCCACCCCTTGGAGTAGAAGGTGGGTGTTTGCAAGACTCAGCAAGCTCAGATCTCCAATGGACTAGACAAACACAATTCGTATGTTGGTTATTTCATGGATTTATTTATTCATTTTATTGTTTCATATTTGAGCAGCTGTTATGTGCCAAAAATAAATGTCATAATCTGTGGTACATGTACAATTGGTTAAACTGTATTGCTGCACATGTGTCATTGCTATGTCTACTGAAGGGGTGGACATTTTTGACAGCAAGGAACAGCTTTTAATAATAATAATGGCTACAATGTATTGGCTCTCTACAATGGTCCATGCACTATGCTGATATGACCAATTTGTATCCGGGAAGCTCAAGGAAAGAGTGTCACAGAGTTGAAAAGGAGTTTATGGTGTCGCACTTAATCTTTTTTTTTTATTATTATTGAATTATGATTGTACGTATCTGTGGAGTATCACATTGAATGTGAATATGTGTGTGCAATATGTGATGGTCAAATCAAGATAATTAGTATATCCAACATTACACAATTTTAATCATTTTTTATAGCCTTTTACAAGCTTCTTGTTAAACTCCATTCCCCTCCCCCATTCCTATCTCTGGAAACCTCAGTTCTGTTCTCTCCTTTTGAAATTTTAACATATTGTTGTGATTGTTGTATCTTTCTTTTTAAAAAAATTTTACAGTTCTGTTCTCTCCTTTTGAAATTTTAACATATTGTTGTGATTGTTGTATCTTTCTTTTTTAAAAAATTTTATTTATTTATTTATTTTTTACTCTCTCACTTATGAGTGAAGACTTGTAGTATTTCTCTTTCTGTGCCTCGCTTATTTCACTTATAATTTTCTCTAAGTACATCCATGTTGCTGCAAATGGCAGAATTTTATTCTTTTTATGGCAGAGTAGTATTCCATTGTGTATATATACAACATTTTCCTTATCCAGTTGTCTGTCAATGGACACTTAAGTTGCTTCCAACTCTTGGCTATTGTAAATAGAAGAGCTCGATCTTTGGATTGAACTGATTAATAAAGAATTCATGGAAGCAGCGGTAGATGAGCAGGACCTTAAAAAGTAGAGTAGATCGAACTTTATAGGTGAAGGGTGAGGAAGAAAGAATATTTCCCACAGAGAGAAAGACATGATCCAAAAACTTTGTTCATTACTTTGTTGAAAATCCACATGAAATATTAGGTGGCACAGATCGAGTAAAATATTGCCAACTAAGGATCCTTTTTAAAACCTTATGAGCTTGGACTAGTTACCAGAGAAGTGTAAATAAAGACTCAACGTGTATTCAACACTTAGCCTACCTGTGACTCACGAGTTATGTGAGGTCCAAGGGCTCTACTTTTATTATCGCTCAACATAATGTAGATTTTGTTCAGTGATTTGGTGAACATAAAGGTAAATAATAACTAATGTCTTAATAAGTTTGCTGTTCAACTGAGGGGATTAAATAGATTTAATTTTGGAAATTTATATCAAGATGCAAACAAGGAGGTTGATAAAGAATAGGTAAAGGTAGTGGAGCACTTTCCCTTCTTACCCCTCACCCCCACCCTTTACCTGGTTAATTCTTACTGCAGGCTACTTCTACAGAGACACAGAGAAGCCACTCCTGTCATATGCCCTTTCTAAATCAAGCACTCCTGATTTTGATTTAACATCATACTGCCATTTATAATACTTTTTACAACCTGTAATATCTTTTTGCAGGAATATTTTATTTTAAGAAACATCTCATATATATAACATTCATAGACTCACCTTCTGAGTAAAGAAATAAAATTTTCTAAGAAGTTGAAGCCCTCACTTGTTCCTAATAGATTCTATTTCTTTCCTATTCTCAATCCCACCCTAAGGTAAGTCCTGCTCTAAACTTAGTTTCTATTACTCCTTACCTATACCTACAAAATCCATAGTAAGGTACTACTACAGTGTATTAGCATCACACTTCTTTTGTTCACTCACATAAGGTTTTAGATGTAGCCATGTTGATAGGCATAACTTTAGACCATTTGTTTTTACTGTTGCATAGTATCCCACATGGGCAAAGTTGGTGGTCTAGGTCATTTTTTGTGTATTTACCTCTTCCACTACAGACAGATCTCCATGATGGTCTTAAGGTAGATTGTGTCCATCTCTGCATTTACAGTGCCCTGCACAACACCTGGCACAGAGTGGACATTCAACAACGATGTGTTGAAAGAGTCAACGTGTCCAGAGGAGAACAAGAAATCCATTCCATGTGAGAATTGTAGGCAGAAAGATGGAATTCAAGGTTTAACTTTACAATATTTTTTGTCTTTTGAGAGTTGAATATAAATATAGACAACACCTGGCACAGAGTGGACATTCAACAACGATGTGTTGAAAGAGTCAACGTGTCCAGAAGAGAACAAGAAATCCATTCCATGTGAGAATTGTAGGCAGAAAGATGGAATTCAAGGTTTAACTTAACAATATTTTTTGTCTTTTGAGAGTTGAATATAAATATAGAAAACTCATGAAGGTAAGTAATTAAAGGAGTATATGGGGGTATAATGGCCTGGCAGTGACATATGCAAGAAAGATAAATAAAAAAATAAGAATGTACAGGGCTGGGAAAACGGAAGCTTGTGACTAACATATAAGTGAGGCCTGTGATTTTCCTACCAGTTTCCTTTGGTGACACCTGCAGCAGAGACTCCATACCTACTGTCTATCAGAAAAAGGGAGCAGACCTCCACTTGTTAATAGCGAGGAAAGTCTAAACATCACAGTATAATGGCACCTTTCAATTAGAAATCTATAATTTCAAAAACTATGGTTAAAGTAATCTACTACTTGAACCTCTTCTGCTGACTAATTCTGCCCCATCCCTGCCTTTCCCACATTTTCTCTGTCAGGATTTGATCAGTGACAGAGAGCTTGATACCTCCTCAGAGAACCCCCACTAGCATCTCTGATTTTTAGAAATTTATTTTTATTAATGGATTGAATAATCATGATGATAATAACAGTAATGACCACTTTTAGAATACATGCCATGTTCACTAAGCTAAGTGCTTTCTGGGAATTAGTGTATTTACTCTTCACAGTTTCCCTATGAAGATACAGAATAGTCTCAATAAATATCAAATTTAGAAATCTCAGTACTATTTTTATGTTATAAAGGAGAAAACATAAGTAGAAGAAAACCATCATTTGCACATAGCTGCAAAGTTAGTGAAAGGTAGGGTTGTGATTCAGATCTTGTCCTGACCCTCATGGTACATGAACCTCACAAGGAAATGATGCTTGCCCATAACTAGCTTCTAGTGATTGTACTTCTAGACACCAGTATCCAACCCTACTTCTTCTTTCTCATGTCAACATTTGACATAGTTGAAGACAGTTAACTTTGATCTTATATTGTATCCTATTCCTACTTATACCAGCATTCTTTGTTCCTTCAAAGATTTCTTTTCAGATATACTTTCCATTATCCACATTATCTTTGTGTGGAGTTTCGAAATGAAGTAGGTCAGAACTGAATTGAGCCAGGGTTAATTAGGAGCTGAAACACTCCAACAAGAATAGTCTATTTGGCACCTCGGGCTCTAGTAACATATTTTATCTAGTGCTGTTGCAGCATTCTTGAAAAGACCCCTTCTGTTAAGTTTCCACCCCAAAGTAATTGCTGGTTGGCCCTGCCTCCTTGAAGTAGAAAGTCTACCTGTCTGAAAGTCTTGCTATTAAAGAGAGTCATGGGAAATTGCCATAGCAGTCACTGAGTCCTGAGGGGGCTAGAGGATGTGATAAGGGGTCATTATGTCCAAGGTCATGGGCTAAGATCACATTCATATACTGGTCACCATGGAAACAGAGCTGAAGTGACCTGCCTCTTTGCCCCCACCTGGATCTCTTACTGAGAAGCTGATTGAAGAGGAGGCTTTGGATGGTGCTCAAAAGAGTAAGGACCCATTAAGTGACCTTTTATTTGGCAGCTGGGGAGCCCAAGTGAAGACTGCCATACAATGAACAGTAGAAAAATGATTGATGACATCTTTGGATGGTGCTCAAAAGAGTAAGGACCCATTAAGTGACCTTTTATTTGGCAGCTGGGGACCCCAAGTGAAGACTGCCATACAATGAACAGTAGAAAAATGATTGATGACATTAGGAAACCTCACAGCATTATGGAACAGAGTACTGATTACCCCATAAATTGGAATAAAATAGACAGCAATTCAAATGTCAATGTCCAATTTGTTGAAATGGTGTTGATTCCTCGCCACCTAAATTCACTAGAGTTCTATTCAGATAGAATTATATGTGCTTAAGAAGAACTGAAGAAGAGATTTGATATTTAGCAAAGGAAAATGTAAAGTTGTACATTATTAGTTCCATTTGTTCTCTCATTCAGCAAACTGAATGCCTTTTAGTAGAATCAAAGAACATATAAGCTTTGCAGCCAGAGGAACCCAGGGTAAATCCAGCTTCAGGAATCATCAATCCTATGACCAAGTCTTTCAGTCTCTGGGGAGATCAGTGTCTCTATTTGTAAAATGGAAATAACCATATAAGCAATTATCAGAATGAGTATAATGAAAAATTAAAGATGTTTTTAAGTAAATATTTTTGAGGTTTTTTTTTTTTTATGGTAAGTAGGTGACTAGGTTATCTCCTGTAATCCTGCCAAGTCAGTTCTGCACTTACTAGCTGTGAGATCTTGGGAAAGTCACCTGGTCTTTTGTAACCAGTTACTTCATCTCTTAAATGTGGACAATCTGTCTGAAGGATGTTGTGGTGCTTTCACGACAGTTACATTTAAGGAGACTATCACAGTGCATTGAACATGATAGCCACTCAATAGTGAGAACAAGTATCCTAACTTAAATTTTACAGATGGAGAAACTGAGATACAGATAAGTTAAACTGTCACAGTCAATAGTAAGTAAATGGCAGAAATTCATTCTGACTATGGAATTAAACAAACAAACAAAAACAAATAAATGATGTAACACATTAGCAAGTGCAAAGTTCTTTGGAAAGAAGAAAATATGAAGTGAGCATCATGACAAGGAATTGGGAATGCTGAGGGGTGGGGAGGGGTAACTCATTTTGAATGGGGTGGTCAGGATAAGTCTCAGCAAGGTAACATTTGGGCAAAACCTTAAAGGGGGTGACAGAGCAGACCATGTGTATATCTAGTATAAGACAATGGCAGGCCGAGGGACGAGAGACAGGCTTTAAAGTTGGGGATAGCAAAGGCCCAATTGTGGCCAGCACAGAATTAGAAGTAGGGAGAGGAACTGAAGAAAGCAGATGGGTAATGATCATATCCATCTGTAAAAAAAGCTTCTGTATTTTAAAAGAAAAAGAATGAAAGCAGAGAATTATCCAATGGCCAGAACTTATACAGCTTGTCAGCTTCCGTAAGAGCACTTGGCTTTTGCTAAGTGAAAAGGGGAGGTCTGTCAGGGTTTTAAACAGAAGAGTGCCATGATTTCACTTACATTTAAAGAGAACGTTACTTTCATGTGTGAAAGCTGAATACAGATATTGTGAAGCATGCACAGACTCAAGGGGTAGAGGACTCCAATCTCTTCTTTGCAAATGCTTCTTCTATATTCTTTCATATGACTACATGCTAATCTATGATTACCTCAAAATAAAAAAAANAAAAAAAAGTTTAAAAAATTATTTAAAAGTAAACATTGACACTCCAAGCATGCCTTCTAGGATAGGACCTCACAGTTAGAACACTTTTCATGGCCAGAATTCAAGTGTTCAGTAGCTGCATGTGGTTAGTGGCTACAGTATTAGCACAATTCTAGACTTTCCTCTTTCCTTTGTCTCTCTTGTCCATTTCCTGTTAAACTGTGATTCTACCCCAGAAATTTGACATTCATCAATTCTTTCATATTGTGTTCTAAGTATAAAATACACAGAAGACATTGAAGACACAGTAGGGAAAAAAAAGACAATAAAAGATGTCAATAATTTTGTATTGATTATACACTGAAATAATAGTTTTTGAATAGATGGGGTTAAATAAAATATATTATTAACATTTTAAAAACAAAAAGCTTCTGGAAGATGAAATATGATGAACAAAATTATAAATGATGACAAAGCAATTGGAAATGAGGAAGCCATGGGAGCAGGATCGAGGTGAACACAGATTGCAATTCAATAAACAATTAAAATGAACAACGGTGAGCATTGTGGTTTCACACTACAATATGCAAATGTTTTAAACCTTACTAATAATAGCGTATGAGAGAGGAGGATTGGAAAGAGTGAGAGGATATGAGAGTTCTAGTTTCTTTACAGCAGGAGTCAACAGATAGGTCTAAAATGGAAACACTGAGTTTTTTAAAAATATTTTAACAACTTAAAATTTCTTGGGTCCTTTTTTTCGTAACTCTAATATCTCTTCATAATGGGGGGGAAAGGGGAGTGGGAGGGAGGCTGGGGGATGATTGGGCAGGGGACATGGGTTA
>NW_007726228.1:774452-784830 GCF_000696425.1 Galeopterus variegatus | reverse complement strand
CATCATGGGCACAAGGGGTGACAATTAGCTTTGTATCTCATGAATATTCGTAATTTTTAAACAAGAAATATTTATTTAACATTCATCAGTTCTTTCATATTTATTTTTTTATTCTTAAATTCAAGTAAAACTAAACTTACATTATTTTATTTCAAAATAGCTCTACAGGACATTATGTTAAATGAGATAGGCCAGGCACAGAAAGACAAATACCACACGATGTCACTTTTATATAGAATCTAAAAAAAGTCAAACTTATAGAAGCAGAGAATATAATGGTGGTTATCAGAGACTGGGGCCTCAGGGGATTGGGAAGATGTTGGATAAAGGATATAAAATTTTAGTTAAACGGGAGGAATGGGTTTTCGGGGATCTATTGTACATTGTGGTGACTGTAGTTAGTAACAATATAGTATAATGGTGGCTATCAGAGACTGGGGCCTCAGGGGATTGGGAAGATGTTGGATAAAGGATATAAAATTTTAGTTAAATGGGAGGAATGGGTTTTCGGGGATCTATTGTACATTGTGGTGACTGTAGTTAGTAACAATATATTGTATACTTGAGGATTTCTGGGAAAGTGAATTTTGAGTGTTTGCAGCACAAAAAAGAAATGGTAGGTATGAGGGATAATGCATGTGTTAATTAGCCTGATTTGACCATTCTATGATGTACGCATGTATGATTAGGACATCATGTTGTACACCATAAATACACAATTAAAAAAAATAAATAGTCCATATAAATTAGTATTACACTTTTACATGTTTCTCTACTCATCTATATATTTCTATATATTCCTTTGACAAAAAAATATATATCTGTATATTCCTTAGAGAGAGTTGAAGTGATAGCCAGCAAATTATTGATGACAGCTCTTGCTGGGTGGTGGAATGTAAGGTAATTTATACCTTTCTACTTTACACATTTCTTTACTATCTGCTTTTTTTGTAATTATTTTTAAAGAATTTCTCTGACTGCTATGTTGAGAATAGACTCTAATCAGCAAGGATTGATGCAGAGAAACCAGGTAGGAGGTTACTGCAGAGAAAACAGAAACTTCAAGGCAAAGGTCCATACACATTTGATTAGTATCCTTAGTGGGATAGGAGCATATTCCATTAAAAAATTCAGAGAATTAAGAAATAAAAAGGTTTTTTGTAAATTTTTAAAATGTAAAATAATTTTAAAACAGTTCAATAGCTGGGTTGGAATATAAATTTGAGGAAATGATTAGAAAGCTGAACAAAAAGACAAAGATATAGAAGAAAGAAAGAGAATAATATCAGAAGACAAATCTAGCCAGTCCAATATATGAATAACAAGAATGGAAAGACAGCAAATACAAAAACTTTAGAAAAATAAAATTATATATATAAATATACACACTATATATACACACACACTTGTGTACATATATATGCACACGAGTGTGTGTATGTGTGTGTGTGTATATATAAAATCTCCAAGAAATGAAGGACTTTAGATTTGAAATTGATTAAAGAGTTCCAACAAGTTTTCATTCCAAAGAATAAAAAAATGCCCACATCAAAGCACCCCTGAGTAAAATTTCAGCATCCAGAAAAAAAGAAATGTACCTTATATCTTCCAAAAAGAAAAGCAGCATTCCTCTGCCCAATCTATTCCCATCACCATATGCAGTGATCAAGTACTTGGATGTCACTAGCAGCACAGAAATGAGAGGACTATGGAAGAATTCTATCAAAACTCTGAGGGAAAATTATTTCTAGCAAAAAGAAAAAAAATAAATACAGATAATCAATTATCATAGATCAGAGCAGACTAAAGACATTTTTAAACATGCAAAATTTCAAAAATGTATCTTTGAAAGTATGCAAGAAAATACTGAAAGATATGCTCCCGCAATACAAAAGTATGAACCAAGAAAAAGAAGACACAAAATTTTAAACAGAAAATCCAACCCATAAGAAAGAATAAGGCAATTTCTAAATTATGTTGAGAGAGATTGCCAGAAAATCACTGTGAATTCCTGCTTGAGAGTGACTAAGTCCAGAACTGAGCTGGACAAAGGACTCCAGAGGGGGATGTTCCTCAGCACTTACATAATGTGGCATTTGACTCTAATAACAAAAGTTCTATAGTTGGTTTTGTTGGATAAATTGAGAAAGAAATAATGTCTGAAAATGAAGCAAATAGAAATAAAAGCAATTATAAATTTCGGGGGGAAAAAAGTTAGGAAAGGAAGAAAATGTAATCATAGTGCTGTGATTTGAATGTTTGTGTCCTCTCCAAATTTCATGCTGAAATTTAATCCCCAATGCAACAGTATTATGAGGTGGGGCCTTTGGGAAGACATGAGGCCATAAGTGCTCTGCCTCATGTGGTTTAGTAAATCATAAAAAGGCTGGAGA
Source organism: Galeopterus variegatus (assembly GCF_000696425.1). Classification (NCBI taxonomy): domain Eukaryota; kingdom Metazoa; phylum Chordata; class Mammalia; order Dermoptera; family Cynocephalidae; genus Galeopterus; species Galeopterus variegatus. The sequence goes on along the minus strand of NW_007726228.1, from coordinate 782,437 downwards.
GAACTAGCTATGTTATTTTTGCCTTTTTACCTTTTTGTCCCTTCCGGCATGTGAGGACACAGTGTCCATTCCCTCCGGAGGACTCAGCATTCAAGGCACCATCTTGGAAGCAGAGACCAGGCCCTCAGCAGACATTGATCAAGGAGGTGCCTTGATCTTGGACTTCTTAGTCTCAGAACCAGGAGAAATAAATTTCTGTTGTTCATAAATCATTCAGCCTCAGGTGTTTTGTTATAGTAGCACAAATGGACTGAGACACATATTAAACTACAAATTCAGCTGTGAATACTATTTATGTAGTCAAATAACATAAAATGTTTTTGTATTGTAATGCAGCTATATGCAATAATGAATGTAGAGAAAATGCATGCTTATTTGCTGGGAAGAAAGGGGAGGGGGATTTGAGAGTGGTGTAAGAGAGTTAAATCCTCTACTTAGTTTTTACATCAGTGGTTTTTACCAAAAAAATGAAAAATTAAATGCATGTCTTATGAAGATATTATTTTGAAATTAATAGAAATTTTAAAAAGCTGAAATACATACTTAAATATGTGTGTGGCATGTGAGCGTGATATATATATATATGCATGTATATATATATATATGCATGTATATGTGCGTGTATGTTAAATGGTGTGTTTTGTGCAGTTTTCAAAAGTAAAAACCAGCAAAACATGCAAGATGGATCTCAATTTTAAAAAAAGTGTGGATGAGGCCAGGAAACAATCACTAGGAGGTGAATGCACCTGGTCTAGGGCAGGGAATGATCAAGTTAATGAAATGAACAAGAAATTCCATGGAGTTAGAGTAGTCAGGACGTGGCAGCAGATGAGAAAGACGTGGAAAGAACCACCTCGCTCTCCTGCCCTCTCTCTGTTCACTTCCACTTCTGTATCTTTGCTTACTCTGTACCTGCAATTCTGCAATGCCCAGACTCCACACCTCAGTGAATCTACCCCTTCTTCAGTGCTAGTAGCAATAGCTGACTGCCCCGTGAAGCATTTTCTGACTTCTTAAGGCCTCAAATGTTTCTTTCTCTGAACTTTCTGTAAATCACTCACCTCCAGGGACATTCCTGCTTCCATTATATGGGTATTGCCTCCCCAGGCAGAATCTGGTCTTATCAACTCATTCCCCTTACCTCACTTTATTTTTCTTCATAATTGTTGTCATTACCTGGCAATATATCCATGGTCAGAACAGTGATTTTCATTTCAAAGTACTTTCAGATTAAGTGGAGCATTTGAGTGCATATAAAAAAAAATTAGAAAACTATAAACTAAAAAAATTGAAAACAGGGTACTCTGGATAAGAGTAGAAATAACAGAACTTTCATTTTGAAACTGATTATATATTTCATAAATACCTTAACACGGACATATTTTACTACTGTACATTTAAAATGGGAAAAAGGTGATTTAGTCATGGAAAACAAATATAGGCCATTAATGAAACTAAAATGCACTTGAAGGACGTGAGAAATATCACACCCAATCAGGATGAGTAGAGAAAGTTTGGGGGAAGTTGTGGTTTTGAAATGGTTCCTGATTAAGTGGAGTGAGTAAATAAGAAGGAAAGGTTGACAGGGATAGTTAGGAAGCAGAGTTACAGAGGCAGAAAATATAGATGCAGAGAATTTAAAGGGAGTTTGGGATGAACTGTGACCTGATGGCCATGGGAGATGGTTGGTCTGGTAGTTAGTAGTGAAAACTTCCTCAGCTGTAGTACTGTGCTGTGTCTCAGGTGTCTTCTGAAGTGACTTCTTCCCCTTCTCCATGCAAGGACTTGTGCAGTTTTGGAAGTTGGTAGATACAGATCCTTACCATTAAGTGACAGTTTACAACAGAGTCATGAAGATGTTTATTATCTCTCTATGACTCCTGTGCTGTGTCTCAGGTGTCTTCTGAAGTGACTTCTTCCCCTTCTCCATGCAAGGACTTGTGCAGTTTTGGAAGTTGGTAGATACAGATGCTTACCATTAAGTGACAGTTTACAACAGAGTCATGAAGATGTTTATTATCTCTCTATGACTCAGTTATCCAGCCCACCTCTGTCACCCAAAATGGCAAAAATAGTTTGCTATGCTTTTTGGCATTAATGTTGCAAAATAAGGAAATAAGAACCATTTGCCAGGCAGATAAGACCATTTTCAGAGAAATTAAACATTTTATGAAACCATTATGGGAAGATATGTCAAAGCACATAGTTCCCTTCTAAATCTGAAATGGATATTTGCTGGAGGTAATTGTGACCTCATTGTTACAGCTGCCACCTTGTGTNCTGATGGCCATGGGAGATGGTTGGTCTGGTAGTTAGTAGTGAAAACTTCCTCAGCTGTAGTACTGTGCTGTGTCTCAGGTGTCTTCTGAAGTGACTTCTTCCCCTTCTCCATGCAAGGACTTGTGCAGTTTTGGAAGTTGGTAGATACAGATGCTTACCATTAAGTGACAGTTTACAACAGAGTCATGAAGATGTTTATTATCTCTCTATGACTCAGTTATCCAGCCCACCTCTGTCACCCAAAATGGCAAAAATAGTTTGCTATGCTTTTTGGCATTAATGTTGCAAAATAAGGAAATAAGAACCATTTGCCAGGCAGATAAGACCATTTTCAGAGAAATTAAACATTTTATGAAACCATTATGGGAAGATATGTCAAAGCACATAGTTCCCTTCTAAGTCTGAAATGGATATTTGCTGGAGGTAATTGTGACCTCATTGTTACAGCTGCCACCTTGTGTTGCTAAGGGACAAAGGAATCAGTAATGTCTTCTGTATTATGATGTTATTATGTCAAACTTCCTTCATTGTTCTTACACCATCCTTCTGAGATAAATAGAATAGGCATTATGGCTCTCAAAAGTATTAATTATTCAACCAAGACACAAAGAGTTAGAAGGGTTGCCTAAGGTCAATGTAGTTGTGGGTAAACCAAGTTCTGCACAGTGGTTAAGAATACAGGCTTTAGAGAAATGCGTAAGGTTGACTTTGCCTTTGCCAGGTTGTTGTGTCGATTCAACAAGTAGTTTTCCTTATCAGCAAATGCGAGATTAATAAGTCTACCTGACAACATTACTGTGAAGACTGAAAGACTTTTGACATTAATATTGTGATTCTACTTTTATCAAGTATATATTTTGGAGCAGGTGATACGTTAAACACTTTAAAACTATTAACTAATTTAAATCCTAATAGCAACTTATTTTTTTTTTTTTCGTGTCCGGCAACGGATCACAACCCTCAGTGTCGCGCCCGTACCGGACCGGGACCAGCAACGGGATCGCAACCCTCAGTGTTGTGCCCGCACCTCGCTCAACCAGTGAGCGGGAACCGGTCTGTATGTGGGATTCGAACCCTCGTCAGGAGTGCCGCCGCACTCCCAAGCGGCGCACTGTAGCAGTGCGCCACCGGGCCGGCCCCCTAATAGCAACTTATAGTGTAGAAACATCAGAGTATGGAATGATCACACAAAATAAGTTTGATTCTACTGACTCCCAGCTGTGTGATTTGGGGTGATTGCTTCATCTCTCTAAGCCTCTATTTTTAAAACAAGATAATAGTACTTATTCACATTGCTTCTAGGTGACTCAAAAAATAAGTGTAGGTACTCAACTTATAGTGAGTACTCGAAATCTACTTACTATTTTTATCACAGTGATGATGATTTGGCCTGTAACCTATGGACCATTTGAGCTGAGTTAAAATAATAATAATAATGATTATTATTTTAAACAAAAGATTAATGGCATCTTGGAACCTCCCACAGAAAAACAAATCTATTATTTTAGAGTCAAGATAGGTTATTCTTGGAGAATAGTTTGGAGCTAGACCTTGAGAAAGTGCACAAATGGGACTTCTTGGGTGATAGAATAATTTTATGTATATATATATATATATATATATATACACACACACACACACACACATACACACACACATATTTCAGATATGAAATTAACATGAGTTCATTTACCAAAATTTCTCAAGCTGTACACTTATCATTTGTATTTGTATTTCAATGAAATGCTTTTTAATTATCACAGATTGCATATATGGGGATCCAATTCTAGGTTCTTTATACAAATCATTTCTAGAAATTAATTCAGCCAGTGTTTCTTGAGCACTTTTCTATGTGCTTGAAATATATCAGCAAATAAAAAAAAAATAATGTTGGTCATCACTGAGCTCTCATTTCTTCTCTATTCCTATACAACACAAAATCTGTCTGATTACATAGGTTTTATAGTGTGTTCTGATTTTTCTTTAACAAGTTCTCCTAATTCATTATTCTTTTGCACAAACTTCTTGACTCTTCTCGTTATCTCATTGTTATAAACTTGAAAATTACGTAATTTTATTCCAAAATCCCTGTTGAGTTTCCAAGTGTAATTGTATAATTTTAAAAATTATGAATTAAAATATAAATTAGTTAAAATATTACTTGCACTTAAATTTTAATTTAATGAATATATTTATTTTATAGTTTTGTTTGTACCTAGTACTGTGATTTTTATGGTTAAATTTATATTTAAGTATATATATATTTGTGCCTGATGATAATGGGAATTTTATCTTTCTAAATTGTATTTATTGCTAGTATACAAAAGTATATTGATCCTTGGATATTTTATCTTGTACCCAATCACCTTACTCAATTTTCTTATGATTCTATTAGTTTTCTTCCCCACTATAATCTCTTATTATAAACCAATTATCTTGACTCCTTCTCACATTGAATCTATCAGAGCATTTAAGAAAATGTGAATAATGACAATACTGGTTATTCTTGCATAGTGCATTATTTGAAGTTAAATGGTTTTGTACCTCACACTTTAGGATCACACATGCTGTAGGATTTTGAAGCAAACCTTTACAAAACCTAAATTGTTTCTTCTATGCTAGCTTCCTTTATTAAGCATGATGATTTTTATCAAATGCCTTTTCAACATATATTAATACAATCATATGATGTTTCTTTTTATTTGTTGGCATGTCAGATTAATCGGTACTTTACCCTCCCACCCCATGAATTTCAAAGGATAAATCTGTTACTTCCTTTTTGGTTTCACAGCTTTATTCTGTTTGTTAATATCTTATTTAGAACTTCTACATACACTAGAAGCCCAAGATCTGCAGAGACCACACGCGCTGTGGTGCCAGCATGCAACCTAGCAGGTAGGCCTTGCTGCCACCACCCGACTCCATCCCCAGCCCCACCGAGTGCATGCTGATTGAAGAGGTGCCGAGCCAGAAAGGCCCAAGATCCTGGGAGAGTATGTGCCCTGCAGTGCCAGCGCGTGACCCAGCAGGTAGGACTCGCCTCTGCCACCTGACTACATCCCCAGCCCCACTGAGTGTGTGCTGATCAGAGAGGCACCCAGCTGGAGAAGCCCAAGATCTGTGGAGAATACACACCCTGTGGTGCCAGTGAACGACCCAGCAGGTAGGCCTTGCCACCATCGCCAGACTCAATCCCCAGCCTGGGCGAGTGCATGCTGACCAGAGAGGCGCCTCCCCTGAGAGGCCCAAGATCCAAGGCCACCATGCACCTGAGGCACTAGTGGGCAACCAAACAGACACTGAGGCAGCCATACCAAATTGGCAGCCCCAGCAGCATCCTAGCCAGACTGAGTGTCAAATCAGTGGACCATGAAATCCCCTGCCACAATGAATAAACATCAAAGGAAAGATAAAAGAAATATGAAAAATCAAGAAAGTACATAAACAAAGTGTAATAACTCACAAGATCTAGATCCTATAGAACAAGAAGCCCTTGAAATGACTGACAAGGAATTTCAAGTGATAATTCTAAGGAAACTGAATGAGATACAAGAAAACTCAGCTAGACAACATGATGAAAGGAGGAAAAGTATACAGGACCTGAAAGAAGAAAGGTACAAGGAAATCAGTGCCCTGAAAAAGAATGTAGCAGAGCTTGCCAAACTGAAGAATTCATTCAACAAAATAAAAAAAAAACACAACAGAGTTTAACCAGCAAGCTTGCAGAAGCAGAAGAGAGAACTTCTGACCCTGAAGATGGGCTGTTTGAAATAACACAGGCAAAGAAAAAAAAAATTAAAAACATTGAAGAAAATCTAAGAGAGATTTCAGGCAAACCTAAGCGCTCAAATATCTGAGTCATGGGTATTCCAGAAGGGGAGGAAAAAGGAGATTGCATTGAAAACATATTCAACAAAATAGTGGCAGAAAACTTCCCAGGTATAGGAAAAGACATGGATCTTCAGATTCAGGAAGCTCATAGATCCCCAAACATATTCAACCCAAAAAGGTCTTCTCTAAGACATGTTATAGTCAGATTGGCAAAACTCAAAGACAGAGAGAGAATCTTAAAACCTGCAAGAGAGAAGTGTCAAATCACCTATAAGGGAGTCCCAGTTAGGCTAACATCAGACTTTTCATCACAAACCCTAAAAGCCAGAAAGGAATGAGATGATATATTCAAAATACTAAAAGACAGAGATTTCCAGCCAATAATACTCTACCCCGCAAGGCTATCCTTCCAAAATGAAGGGCAAACAGTATATTTCTCAGACAATCAATAACTGCTGGAGTTCACTACCACACAACCACCCTTACAGGAAATTCTCAAGGGAGTACTGGGTTTGGTACCTGGAAAATAACAACCACTGCCATAAAAACTCAAGAAAAATCAAAACCCACTACTAAAATAAAAATGGCAACAATTAAGAGGAAAAAAAAGTTTATCTACAACCCAAGGAACCAACAAATACAGAAGACAAACAGTAAATCAGAAAGAAAGGAACAAAAGACGCTTAAGACATCCAAACAAAAATCAATAAAATACTAGGAGTAAATCAACACCTTTCAATAACAACTCTTAATGTGAAATGATTAAATTCCCAATCAAAAGACACAGACTGGCTGACTGGATTAAAAAGAAAGACCCAACTATATGCTGTCTTCATGAGACCCACCTCAGCCATAAAGACTCACATAGATTAAGAGTGAAAGGATGGAAAAAGATTTACCATGCAAACAGAAATGAAAAACGAGCTGGAGTAGCTATTCTTATATCTGATAAAATAGACTTTAAACTAAAAACCATAAATAGAGATAATGAGGGCCACTACATAATGATAAAAGGATTGATCCATCAAGAAGACATAAGAATCATAAATATATATGCACCCAACATCAGAGCAGCCAGATATATAAAGCAAACTCTGTTAGACCTAAAGAAGGAAATAGTCACTAATACCATAATAGCAGGGGACCTGAATACTCCACTATCAATATTGGACAGATCATTTAGGCAAAGAATCAGCAGAGAAACACAAGATCTAACCAATACTCTAGACCAATTGGACTTGGCAGATATCTACAGAACATTCCATCCAACAATCTCAGAATATTCATTCTCCTCATCAGCACATGGATCATTCTCCAGGATAGATCACATGTTAGGTCACAAATCAAGAGTCCATAAATTCAAAAAAATTGGAATTATCCCATGTATTTCTTCAGACCATAATGGATTAAAATTAGAAAACAATAACAAATGAAATTCTGGAAACTATACAAACACATGGAAATTAAAAAGCATTCTACTAAATGACATATGGGTCCAAGAAGAAATCAAACAGGAAATCAAAAACTTTATTGAAACTAATGAAAATAATGATACATCATACCAAAGCCTGTGGGATATGGCAAAAGTAGTACTTAGGGAGAAATTTATCACATTAAATGCTTACTTCAGAAGAATGGAACAATGGCAAGTGAACAACCTAACACTTCACCTTAAAGAACTAGAAAAACAAGAACAATCCAAACCCAAAGTTAGCAGAAAGAAATAAATCATTAAGATTAGAGCAGAAATTAATGAAATTGAAACCCAAACAACAATACAAAAGATCAATGAATCAAAAAGTTGGTTTTTTGTAAAGGTAAATAAAATTGACAAACCATTAGCATGGCTAACTAAAAAAAGAAGAGAGAAGATC
>NW_007726228.1:771306-773229 GCF_000696425.1 Galeopterus variegatus | reverse complement strand
GGAAAAGCTGAAAGCTTTTCCTTTAAGAAAAGGAACTAGACAAAGATGTCCACTCTCACCACTCCTGTTCAACATAGTGTTGGAAGTACTTGCTAAAGCAATAAGAGAAGAGAAGGAAATAAATGGTATCCAGATTGGAAAAGAGGAAATCAAACTGTTCCTCCTTACAGATGACATGATCATATATCAAATGGCCTAAAGTCTCTACAAAAAAAAGTCTTGGAGTTGATAAATGATTTCAGCAATGTAGTAGGATACAAAATCAACACCCTCAAATCAGTAGCACTTCTATTCTCCAATAGTGAACATGCAGAAAGAGAAATCAAGAAAGCTTGAACATTTACAATAGCCAGCAAAAATATAATACACTTAGGAACTGAGTTAACCAAGGATGTAAAAAATCTCTGTAATGAGAACTACAAACCACTGCTGAGAGAAATTAAAGAGGACACGAGAAGATGGAAAGATATCCCATGTTCTTGAATTGGAAGAATAAACATTGTGAAAATGTCCATACTACCCAATGTAATATACAAATTCAATGCAATCCCCATCAAAATTCCAATGACATTTTTCACAGAAATGGAAAAAAAACTATCCAGACATTTGTATAGAATAACTAAAGACCATGCATAGCCAAAGCAATTCTGAGCTAGCTGGAGGCATAACTCTACCTGACTTTAAACTATCCTACAAAGCTATAATAACCAAAAAAACATGGTACTGGCATAAAAAACAGACACACTGATCAATGGAATAGAATAGAGAATCCAGAAATCACCCCACACACCTACAGCCATCTGATCTTGGACAAAGGCACCAAGCCTATACACTGGGGAAGAGATTGCCTCTTCAGCAAATGATGCTGGGATAACTGGATATCAATTTGCAGGAGAATGAAACTAGACCCATACCTCTTACCATATACCAAAATCAACCCAAAACAGATTAAAGAATTTAATATACACCCTGAAGCAATAAAACTTCTCAAAGAAAACATAGGAGAAACACTTCAGTAAGTAGGACTGGACACAGACTTCATGAATATGACCCCAAAAGCATAGGCAACCAAAGGAAAAATAAACAAATGAGATTATATCAAACTAAACAGCTTCTGCACAGCAAAAGAAACAATTAACCAAGTTAAAAGACAACCAACAGAGTGGGAGAATATATTTGAAAAATATACACCTGACAAAGGATTAATATCCAGAATATACAAGGAACTGAAACAACTTTTCAAGAAAAAAACAAGCAACCCAATTAAAAAATGGGCAAAAGAGCTAAATAGGCATTTCTCAAAGGAAGATATACAAATGGCCAACAGGCACATGAAAAAATGCTCAACATCAAAAAATGCTCAACATCACTCAGCATCCAGGAAATGCAAATCAAAACCACACTGAGCTACCTTCTCACCCCAGTTAGGATGGCTAATATCCAAAAGGTTGTGAATGATAAATGCTGACAAGGTTGCAGAGAAAAAGGAATTCTCATACATTGTTGGTGGGACTGCAAAATGGTACAGCCTGTATGGAAAATGGTATGGAGGTTCCTCAAACAATTGCAGATAGCTCTACCTTATGACCCAGCTATCCCACTGCTGGGAATATACCCAGAAGAATAGAAACCATCAAGCCGAAGACATACCTGTTCTACAATGTTCATTGCAGCACTCTTTGCAATAGCTAAGAGTTGGAACCAGCCCAAATGTCCATCATTAGATGAATGGATATGGAAAATGTGGTATATCTACACAATGGAATACTACTCTGCTATAAAAAAGAATGAAATACTGCCATTTGCAACGACATGGATGGACCTAGAGAGAATTATGTTAAGTGAGTCAGGCACAGAAAGGGAAATATCACATGTTCTCACTTATTTGTAGGAGCTAAAATTAAAGAAATACACGAACAACCG
>NW_007726228.1:768314-770385 GCF_000696425.1 Galeopterus variegatus | reverse complement strand
GGGGGTGGGGGGGGAGAAGAAGACATAACAATTACAGTTCCTTGAAGTTGATATGAAAAGCATACAGATATGAGGATGTTGGGAGGGAGGGGAGACAGGGAGGTGGGAGGGAGGGTTCGGTAATGGGCCACAATAATCAACCACATTGTATATTGACAGAATAAAATAAAATTTAAAAAACAAGCAAACAAACAAAGAGAAAAACCTTTTATATACACAAATGCATATGTGTGTGTGTGTGTGTGTGTATGCACCCACACACAAATATATGTATGTAATATATAAAATAAAATACCATGTATAAATATACTAATATACATATATGGAAACTCTACAATTTCCTTAGTAGCATTAGACCAGGCTTCGTAACTTCATAAAATAAACTGAGTGCTGTCTTTTTCTTCAGAGTAGCATATTTTAAATAATATTGAAAACATTATTTTCCTTTAAAAGATAGATTGATTCAGCTGTGAACCTGTTTTTTTCTGGTACATTTTAGTGACAGCTACTTAATCATATTTCCTTTGCTTTTACTGACCTTGATTTAATCACATTACTATCTCTTTGGAGTCAATTAACAATGATTTATAGATTTTTAGAGAATCATCCTTTTCTTCTCGGTTTTCAAAATTTTATTGTAAAATATATGCTGTGATCTCTTGATCACATTTTTATTTGTAGTTATACATTCTTAACATAGTATTTAGTAATTTTAAAAATATTTTATACCTCTGTTTTATTCTTCATTAGGGTAAACAGTTTTATTTATTTCACTTTCCTTTTCAATTAACTGTTTTGCATGCTGTATATATTTTTCTGCCATTTCTTTGTTCTATTTTATTAATTTAAGGCTTTATCTTTATTAATTCCCTTTACAGAATTTATATAATTTTAGGGTTTTTTTTTCCCTTTATTCCCCTAGATTCTTCATTTTGGACTGTCTTTTTTTAATTGTGAAGGTATTTGTGAACAGGAATTCCTTCCATTGCTTTCTAGTTGGTTTGTAATTTAACTTATGGTTTCCCCTTTAATCCAANGGTTTTTTTTACCCTTTATTCCCCTAGATTCTTCATTTTGGACTGTCTTTTTTTAATTGTGAAGGTATTTGTGAACAGGAATTCCTTCCATTGCTTTCTAGTTGGTTTGTAATTTAACTTATGGTTTCCCCTTTAATCCAAAGGTTAAATAAATTCAATTTATTTAATTCTGAGGTGGATAAGATATTTTTGGTAAAATTTTTAATAATTTCAATCCCTCCCACCACTCAAACGTGAGGCAAGTGAGCTTTCCATGGCCAAGGACCAAGGTATAGGCCCTGGGAAGCCCTCCCACTGCCCAAACAAAAGGCAAGTGGGTTTCCCATGCCTGAAGACCAAAGAAGAAGCCCTGGGCAGTCCCTCCCACCACATGAACAGGAGGCAAGTGAATGTCCCATGACTGGGGACCGAGGTGGAAACCCCAGGAGGACGCCCCAGGCAGCCCTTCCACTGCCCAAATAGAAGGTGACAAACACTGTTTACATGCAGGTGGTCATCACAGCCACCACCACAGCTACTGCTGCTGCAAAGACAGCTCACTATCACAGTAGGAGACAGGACAACTCTGCAGGCAGCCCACCACACACTTGACTTCATTGAAAAAAGTAGAGTCACCCGTGGAGCCTGCAAAAACAAGAGGAAATCTTTCTCCTCAAAGCCCACTTCAGAGTAATTGAAGAAATTATTGCTGTGCCAGATGACCAGACATCAAAGAGATACTAGAAATAAAAATAAATGAGAAAATATGGCACCACCAAAGAGTACAGTAATGCTCACATACTAGATCTCATACAATAAGAAACCCTTGAAATGTCTGAAAAAGAATTCTGAGCAATGATCTTAAGGAAATGTAAAGAAATAAGAGAATACTCAATTAGGGGACCAAATGAAATGGAAAAAAAAAAAATAATACCCAGGAAATGAAGGAGGCAATTTACAAAGACATAAATACCTTTAATAAGAATGCAGCAGAACTGCTGGAACTGAACTATTCATTCAGTTAACAACAACAACAACAACAACAACAACAACAA
>NW_007726228.1:765720-767647 GCF_000696425.1 Galeopterus variegatus | reverse complement strand
ACTGCTGGAACTGAACTATTCATTCAGTTAACAACAACAACAACAACAACAACAACAACAACAACAACAACAACAAAAACAAAACTGAAAGCTTAAGCAGCAGGTTAGAGCAAGCAGAAAATAAAGAATTTCAGATATCAAAGACAGTCTTTTCTAAATATCCCAGGCAAAAACTAAGTAATTAAAAATAATGAAGAAAATCTAAAAGAGCTAGCAGACAACCTTAAGAGAATCAGTGATATTCTAGAATGGGAGGTAAAAGATAAAGATATTAAAAACCTATTCAAGGAGATAATAATGGAAAGCTCTCCAGGTATAAGGAGAAACATGGACCTTCATATCGAAGAAGTTCAAAGATCCCCAAACAGATTCCATCCAAAACGATCCTCCCCAAGGTACATTATAGTCAAACTGGCAATGTTCAAAGACAAAGAGCAAATTCTAAAAGTAGCAATAGAAAAGCATCAAGTCACATATAAGAAAGTCCCCATTAGATTAACAGCAAACTTCTCAATAGAAATTCTACAGGAGAGAAGAAAATGGGATGATATATTCAAAATACTAAAAGAAAAAAAAATGCCAGCCAAAAATACTATTCCTTGCAAGACTGTCTTTCAGAAATGAGGAAAAAATATTGTATTTCCCAGGCAAACAAAAACTGGGAGAGTTCATAACCACATGACCAGGCTGGCCAGAAATTATCAAGGAAGTCCTGCATCAGGAATGTGAAAAACTATAATGGCATCACAAACACAAGAAAGAACAAAGCCTGCTGTTAAAACAAAAATGCAAACAAGAAAGAGAAAGAAACTGAATCTTACCATCTCAAAAAAACCAACAAACATCAAAGACAAATGATGAAAGGGGAAGAAAGGAACAAAAGCTATTTAGAACATTAAAACAAAAAGCAACAAAATGCCAGGAGTAAGACAATACCTGTCAATAAAAACACTAAATGTAAATGGAATAAACTCCCCATTCAAAAGACACAGACTGACTGATTGGATTAAAAAGGTAGACCTAATTATATGCTATCTTCAAGAGCCTCACCTTACCTGTAAAGTCGCACACAGACTAAAAGTGAAAGTATGGAAAAAGACACACCATGCAAATGGAAACCCCAAACAGTCAGGAATAGCTGTTCTTATATTGAATTACATAGACTTTAAACCAAAACCATAAAAAGTGACAAAGAAGGCCACTGTATAATGATAAAGTGAGCTATCAAGCAAGAAGACATAACAATCATAAATAAATATGCACCCAACATTGGAGTGTCCAGATATATAAAGCAAAAACTTTTAGACCTAAAGAAAGAGATAGACTCCAAAATGATAATAATAGGAGATCTGAATACCCCTCTCTCATCATTGGATAGATCATCTAGGCAAAAAATGGACAGGGGAACACAGGATTTAAAATAAACCTTGGACCAACTGGACCTGGCAGATATCTTCAGAACACTTCTTCTAACAAGTACAGAATATCCATTCTTCTCATCAGCACATGGAATATTCTCCAGGATAGACCACATATTAGGTCACAAATCAAGTCTCAGCAAATTTTTTTTTTTCCTTTTTTTTTTTGTCTTTTTTCGTGACCGGCAACGGGATCGCAACCCTTGGTGTTGCCCCGCACCTCGCTCAGCCAGTGAGCGGCCGGTCTGTATGTGGGATCCGAACCCTCGGTGGGAGCGCTGCCGCGCTTCCCAAGCGGTGCACTGTAGCAGTGCGCCACTGGGCCGGCCCCCAGCAAATTTTTTAAAAAATCAGAATAATTTCAAGTATTTTTTTAGACCACAATGGATTAAAACTGGAAATCAATTGAAACTCTGAAAACTATACAAATACATGGAAAACAAACAACAGACACCTGAATGACCATGGGTCCAAGAAGAAATTAAACAGGAAATAAATAAATAAATAAA
>NW_007726228.1:761853-764871 GCF_000696425.1 Galeopterus variegatus | reverse complement strand
AAGTAGTAGATGGAGAGAAATAATTGAGATCAGAGCAGAGCTAAATGTAACAGAGACCCCCTTCCCCAAATAATACAAAAGATCATTGAAACAAAAAGATTTTTTGTGTGAAGATGAATAAAAGACAAACCATCAGCTATGTAAACAACAACATAAGGACAGAAGATCCAAATAGCAAAAATCAGAACTGAAAAAGTATTGTAACCCATACCACAATAATAAAAATAATTAGACTATTATTAAGAACTGTATGCCAACAAACATGAAAACCTGGAGGAAATGGACAAATTTCTGGACACATACAAACTACCCAAACTGAACCAGGAGGACATAGAAAACCTGAACAGATCAAAAACAAGAGACAAGATTGAAGTAGTAATCAGCAGTCTCCCAACAACAACAAAAAAAGCCCAGGACCAGATGGCTTTACTGCTGAAGTCTATCAAACCTTTAAAGAGGAATTAATACCAATTCTCTTCAAAATATTCCAAAAAATTAAAACGGAGACCACTCTCCCAAACTCATTCTATGAGGCCAGCAACACCATGATACCAAAAGCAGACAAAGATACAACAAAATATGAAAAATATAGATCAATATCCTTGATGAACATAAATGCAAAAATCCTCAACAAATATTAGTAACCAGAATACAGCAACATATCAAAAATATATATACAGCGATCAAGTGGGATTCATCTCAGGGATGCAAGGATGGTTCAAAGTGCTCAACTCAATAAATGTGATTATCTCCAAAGAGCAGATAGAGCATTTGACAAAATTCAACATTTCTTCATGATAAAAGCTCTCAGCAAATTATATACAGCGATCAAGTGGGATTCATCTCAGGGATGCAAGGATGGTTCAAAGTGCTCAACTCAATAAATGTGATTATCTCAAAAGAGCAGATAGAGCATTTGACAAAATTCAACATTTCTTCATGATAAAAGCTCTCAGCAAATTAGTTATAGAAGGAAAGTATCTTAATGCATTGAAAGTCATATATGAAAAACCAATAGATCATTAAGAACAGGAATAAAACATGGATGTCGTCCACTGTTACCACTCATATTTAACATAGTATTGTAAGTACTAGCCAGAGCAATCAGGCAAGAGAAAGAAATAAAGGGCATCGAGATTGAAAAGGACCAAGTCAAACTGTCCCTGTTTGTGGATGACATGATCCTATATATATAGGAAAGCCCTAAAGATTCTACCAGAAAACTCTTAGAGCTGATTAATGAATTCAGTAATGTTGCAGGATATGATATCAAAACCCCAAAATCAGTAGTGTTTTTATTCTCCAATAACAAACTAGCAGAAAAAGAAATTAAGAAAGCAAGCTCATCTACAATAGTAATTGAAAAAGAAAAAAGAAATGCCTAGGAATCAGCTTAACCAAGGAGTTGAAATATCTCTACAATAAGAACAACAAAACACTACTGAAAGGAATTAAAGAGTACAGAAAAAGACGGAAAGACATTCAATGCTCTTGGATGGGTAGAATGAGCATTGTGAAAATGTACATTCTACTCAAAGCTATCTACAGATTCAATGCAATTCCCATCTAAATACCAAAGATGTTCTTCACAGAAGTAGAAAAGAAAAATCCTAACATTCATATGGAACTGTTGTCATTCACCACGAAAGCAATCTTGAGCAAAAAATATAAAAATAAAAATAAAGTTGGAGGCATAACACTATCTTACATCAAAATATACTACAAAGCTATTGTTACCAAAACATGATACTGGCATAAAAACAGACACATGGACAAATGGAACAGAATAGAGAACAAGAAATCAGCCCATATATTTATAGCCAACTGATCTTTGATCAAGGCACCAGGAACATACATTGTGAAGAAGACTGCCTCTTCAATGATCTTTGATCAAGGCACCAGGAACATACATTGTGAAGAAGACTGCCTCTTCAATAAGTGGTTCTGGGAAAATAGGACATCCATATGCACAAGAATGCAACTAGAACTGTACCTCTGGCTATAAACAAAAGCAACTCAAAGTGGTTTAAAGATTTAAGTATAAGACCATAAAGCATAAAACTACTAAAAGAAAACATAGGGAAAACACTTCAGGAAGTACGACTGGGCAAAGATTTTATATTTAAGATCCCAAACACATGAACAACAGAAGAAAAAATAAACAAATGGGATTACATCAAACTAAAAAGCTTCTGTACAGCAAAGGAAACAATCAATAGAACAGAAAGACAACCTAGGAAAATATTTGCAAACAATACCTCTGACAAAGGATTAATATCCAGAATATGCAAGGAACTCAAACAACTGAACAGTAAAATAAACAAATAATATGATTTTAAAATGAGCAAGGGAGCTAAATAGACATTTTTTCAAAGAAGACATGCAAATGGCCAACAGGTACATGAAAAAATGCTCAACATCCCTAATCATCACGAAAAATGCAAATCAACACCACATTAAGATATCATCTCACCCCATATTTAAACTGGCCCTTATTAAAAAGACCAAGTATAACAAATGCTGGTGAGGATGTGGAGAAAGAGGAAATCTTCTACACTGTTGGTGGGAGTGTAAAATAGTATAGCAATTATGGAAAATAGTATGGACCTTTCTCAAACAACTACAGATAGGACTACCATATGATTCAGCAATCCCACTTCTGCATATATACCCAAAGGAACAGAAATCATCACGTGGAAAGGATATCTGCCTCCTGTGTCCCTCACAGTTCTATTTACAGTAGCCAAAATACAGAACCAATCTAAATGTCCATTGATGGACAACTGGATAAGGAAAATGTTTTATATGTACACAACAGAATACTACTCAGCCATAAAAAAAGAATGAAATTCTGCCATCTGCAGCAACATGGATAAGCCTGGAGAAAATTATGTTAAATGAAATAAGCCAGACACACAAAGAGAAATACAGCACGTCCTCAGTCATAAGTGGGTGTGAGGATGGATGGAAGGAAGGAAGGAAGGAAGAAAGGAAGGAAGGAAGAGACCATAATAATAC
>NW_007726228.1:759626-761475 GCF_000696425.1 Galeopterus variegatus | reverse complement strand
CTGCAGCAACATGGATAAGCCTGGAGAAAATTATGTTAAATGAAATAAGCCAGACACACAAAGAGAAATACAGCACGTCCTCAGTCATAAGTGGGTGTGAGGATGGATGGAAGGAAGGAAGGAAGGAAGAAAGGAAGGAAGGAAGAGACCATAATAATACATTGAAATTTCAGAAAGAAAGAACAAATCCCGTGTTTACTAGAGGTGGGAGTGGGGAAGAGTGAGGGGGTTTGGGGGGAGATAGGCTAAGAGGCACAAAGGATATTTACAATTTGTGATAATGTATATGCTAATAATATTAATTTGATAATCACAGGTTGTACATAGGTGATGATAATCAATGCTGTACCCCCCAAATATGTATAATCAATTGTTTCTATTAAAAAAATTATTTTTAATAAAATTATATAATTATAAGACAATATGGCCTATGCTAACTCATATTTTTAATACTAATTTGTTCCTTGCCACGTGTATGACCAAATATAGCAAATATTTCTTAGAAATAACAAAAATGTATATTATTTTATTAAGTATGTGAATTGATCTCTCTCAATCAGCAGTGTTTACTATTTTAATCTGTTTTTTGAAGTCCTTTTAAATTCTATCTGTAAGAATTTGTCAATTTTGAAAGATATCTAAGTCTTTCATCAAAATCATATACTTAGTAAGTTCTCACTTTTCTAATGGATTTTGCTTTCTGTGCTTAGTTGCTATATTGTTTGTTGCATAAAGGTATATGACTCTTACATTAGTTTTTAACTTACTATTCTTTTTAAATTAANTAATAATGTTATATTGAGATTTGTTATTGCTACTTTTGCTACTGTTTGCATTTGTATGTTCCTTAGGCTATCCTGTTACTTTTTTAACCATTCTTTATTGCCTTGTTTTGAATGCGTTTCTTGTAAACAGCATATAGCTCTTTTGTTGCTTAACCCAATCTAATAATCACTGACTTTTACTTAGAGAATTCAATTCATTTATGTTTAGAGTAATACTAATTTGTTTAATTTTATTCCTTCAATATTATTATATAGTTTATATTTTATTTTAATTGTTTCCCTGTTTTTATATTTGCTCATATATGCTAGTTTAACCAAGCAGATTTCACACTTTTGTCACCATTGTAAGCTTGAAAGTTCCTCAGTAGTTTCCTTCCTTTACAGTGTTTACTTTCTCTTTCATTGAGCTCACAAGTAGTTGCAGGTTTCTCTACAACTACTAAAAAAAATGAGATACTAACCGGTATAAGACACTCTTATTTTTCTCTTTTCTCCCCTTTCTCAATAAGACAAAACCTGGAGAACATTTTCTTTCTCCTTATCCTTTCTTCTTCTCCCTGCCTTACCCTGGACAAATCCTTTGAAAATATTTTACTTTCTCCTTCTCTCCTCAACCTTCATTTCTTTGGTGTCATTAAGAAAGTTTAGAATTATTTGTTATAGACTGGCATTAGTATTTATCTTTTAATGTTTTAATGTGGCCTTCTTAGTTAAAACATATTTATTTTGCATTTATATTATTCACTTTCAAGCAATCTGTACATTACATGCATTATATACATTATATGTATTAAATACATTATATACATCACATGTGTAAGACACACATGTATTTATTCTTTATTATTATCCTCTATCTTGTGTAATCTCTTCTTTTTCATTTTTATTGGGAGTTCAGAGTGCTTCTACACATTTTTTCATATATATCTATGTGTGTGTATATATACATAATAATATATATAATATATATTACATATTATATATACATAATATACATAATATATAATATACATAATATAATATATATTAAGTATAATATAGTATGCTTTATATATATATATATA
>NW_007726228.1:723285-758791 GCF_000696425.1 Galeopterus variegatus | reverse complement strand
ATATAGCTCTCTAAAGTCTTATGTCTTTAATTTAGGTGCAAATAATAATCTCCTTAATTTTTTTTTAATTATCATTTTCTGATTTTTTTATAGCTTGAAAGTTACAAATTTAGTTCCAGGAAGTATTTTGTACTGTTCTTGGACTTTCATAAGGCTTATTATTATTAACACGTTGTTGTTTTCATTATTCCTTTAAATTGACCTGTACCGGAGTTCTATTTTTCTAAATGCCAATTCTGTTTGAGCTTATTTCCCTGTGTGTAGGTTCATCAAGATGTATGGTGGTTTTGCTCTGTTAATCCACAGGGTCTACTGTCTGTCTACTGGATCACTTTAGGTGATGACAGCCCCAAGAGTGATAGCAGATAAGTGTTTTCTATGTTTGAAGTCTAATGGGCCAGCAGAAGAAGGATTCAGTTCTGAGCCTGGGCTCCAAGGTTGCTTCTTTGCTTGATCTCCCACTGCCAGTCATAGGAATGGGGTGAGTGTTGATCACTGTTCAGTATTTATTTCTCTTCTTGGGTCAGAAATTTCAAACACACTCGTATGTAACTGGTACTGACCTTACCCTAAAGGTAAAACATCTTTGAGAGTCAGCTTCCTCCAGGATTTGCATCTTCAAGACAGAACTCTGCAGAGTTGTTTCCCAGACTTTTTCCTGATACGCAGCAGAGACAGCCTTAGTTAGCTCCAGCTCTGCACCCTGAAACTTATTCCAGCCCCGAAGTTTCCACTGCCTCTGACAGATGCTGGGCACAAAATGGGCATCTAGATTAGAGTTGAAAGTAGATGAGATCTAAAACAGCAATCAGGTTACCATATTTTTATACTATCGCTGAACTGTGTTTCATTTCATTGAAAATTTTTAGCAGCACCTCAAAGTATAAACTGAAGTGTCATGTAAATGTTTAGAAATCCCTCAAAGGCTCTCCTGTGCCAAATCTCTCTCTCTCCTCTCTCTCTCCTCTCTCTCTCTCTCTCTCTCGCCCCCTCCCTCTCCCTTCTTCCTTCCCTCCCTCCCCCAGCTTCTCTCCTGCTCTCTCTCTTCCTCCTACTTAAGGGTTCCCATAGTACTAACAAGCCTCCCATTCTGTCCTCTATGTTTTTTTCTTCTGCACAAACCCATGGTCCAGATCAACAGAATCATTCCTTTTTCTCCAAGCATTCATCTTCTTGTCTCCGTCTATGCTTTTTCCTGCACCTTGTACTTCATGCATTACCCCCTATCAAAATTTCACTCTTCCTTCATCATTCACCTGAAGTCATACTTATGTATCTCAGTGATTCCTGCTACCTAGCCTTTTCTTCAAACTTGAATAAATTCAGGCTATTTAAAAATCTCATTGAAGCTTAATTTCTGTGTTGAATACTTATATGTATGTGCATGCGTGCATGTGGATATGTGGGGTATGCAATTACCTAATTGTCTCCACTAGAATGTGAATCCCTTGAGAGCAGGGATAGTATTTTATCCTGTTTCTATCCCCAGAGCATAGGCACATTGCTGGCATTCAACTATTCATTTGATTTGAATTTAATTGGCCACAATGAATATACCTGTTAAGCAATGACTTCCAGACCCCAATACAGGCAGTGATTGTGGGGGGCTGGTATATTTGGATGAAGGTGACTTTGAACACGGATCTTACTGCATCAGTATTTCTTGCCCCTCCCCGCTCTCCACACTTCAATTCCAGTCCCCAGCCCCAATAGTTTCCATTCTCTGCTGCCAAAATGCCTAGGGAATGCAGGGGCAGATTCAGAAATGTTGTGAAATGCAACCACGCAGTGTTTAACAAACAACATAACAAAGGCATCTGTCACAACGCATCACCTTCTGTTCCTGAGAGACTTCCGCCAGCACGGTGGCATGCTCACCGCCTTTTCTCTTCCTCTCTGCTCATTCTCCCTAATTACATGTGGCATTCTCTCTACATCACACAATGAAAGAAGCCCTCATTTTGGCAGGAAAATAGAGAACATTGGCTAGGGAATAAATCCTGCCACAAGCAACATTTCCTTCTCAGACACAGAATTTGGGCCTGGTCACCTACACGAATTGATTTATAGGGATTGAAAGGCCACTTTGTTCCTAAATAAACCCTTTGACTGACAGAAAACCAAAAATATCTCTATTTTCTCACTCTTGTCATTAAAATACCAAATCTTTAGAATCACATTCTGTGTCCGCTTCAGTCTGATTCCTACCTACAATTCCTTCTAAGCCTTTTTCTGCATTTTCTGAAAAACAGAGCTGGCTTCCACCTTTCATATTTTATAGGCTTTTTACATCCCAAGTTTATGCTACTTCACTTCTGGAATGCAAACTCAAGTATAATAATAATAACAATAATAGCAGCCACTTGCATTTCATATTTATTGTGTGCCAGGACCCATGCCAAATGATGTTATGCATTTATCTCATGTAATGCTTATAATGATTTTATGAAGAATATTGTATTATTTTCCCCAGCTGTTAAATAAGGAAACTAGAGCTTAAAAAGAGATTAGAAAAAGAAAGTAAAATAAAAATAACATTGTACAACTAGGAAATGGATGGAGGAAGTATGGTTTATAATCTTTTTCATTATAAATATACAAATGTAATTAGTAAGCTATCTCCCTGTTTCTAACTCTATGAATCCCTCTCTCAAACCTGGTGAAAAGCTTAGGCCAGATGCCATCTCTTCTACAAAGCCTGATAGATCCCCATTGATAGATAGAATCATTCCTTTCCTGTCTATGTCCCACATTATTTTTTAGTTTTCCTTGCCTAGTTGCTTCAGCTGAACCCACTCTACCCAGAGAAGAAAGGTATCCCTCATGGGACCACATTTGCTCTCCTTCATGGGAGTGACATTTCGGCAGGCCGCTGAAATACTTTATATTCAGATAAGGGGAAGACCAGCTAAATCAACTTTCAAATTCAAATAAACTTTTAGTCAGTTTTAAAAGCTATCTGGCATATGAATTCCATCTTTTCTTACTCCTTGAAATTTATATTATTTTTTGTCCCATTCTACTCACTGACAATCACGGACACTGCAACCAGTGCTCTTGAAATAATGAAGGCTTAACGGTGCTGACAGCATTTGATTCTTGTTAGAATTTAATCCATTTATTCATTCATCAAATATTTACTGAGCACCTATTATGTTCTAGGAACTACTGTATGTATTAGGAACTCAGGCATAAACAGCCTAGACATGGCCCTGTTCAAAAGAGCTTACTGTCTAATCACATTAGCAAGACAAGTTAGCAGGAATTAAATGCAACAGATTATGGAATAAAACCAGGCATTGTTAAAAGGAACTGCATACATTCATTTAGTTTATTATTTTCTTGTCATAGTGCTTTAAAATTAATACATTATTGTATCTTTTCTGAGATAAATTTCATCATCATCTCCATTTCACAGGTTATTTCTTGAGATAAACTCTGTTATTATCCTTATTTCAAAGATGAAGTAAATGAGGCTCTTAGAGGTTAGCAAATTTGTCACAGGGTTAGCAGATGCTGAAGCTGGGATGACTCATATGACGAGGTTCCATGCTATTACCTGCAACATTGGTGCAAAAGCAGCAGACACTAGACTTAACAGCAGAATCCAACTTTGATTTTAGGGTCCTATGCCAAATGACATAAAGGATTTGGCCCTCTCTTTACACTGTGATAACAAATCACCCACCTTTTAGTGCCTGGCATCTCTCTCAAGAGATGTTTACTTTCCTTGTCTTTTATCCTGATACTAAAGAGAGATTTATAAATTAGGAAAAGTTAATATCAACCTGGGGAATGTTGCTCCTGGAGGACATTTGGCAATGTTTGGAGACCTTTTTATTGTTTCAGCTGGGGGAAGGGGAACTCTCATGTAGAGAGTAGAGTCCAGGGATGCTGGTAAATACCCTACAAGGGTGCAGGACAGCCTCTCACAATAAAGGATTAATATGCCAATAGTGCTGCTGTGGATAAATCCTGGAATAGAGGAAAGAGGGTCACTGACCTACAGAAAATACATCATTAGACTCATATATGGACCTGACAACATGTACTGAAATCTGGAATGCTAATCCTGGATCTCTGTTCAAATATGTCATGCTTTTAATCTCAGTCAACAATAACACCGTAAACACCTACTACTCATATGTCACTAGGCCCTTTTTATGCAAACAAACAAACAAAAAATGCACAAAGTTGGATTCTTCTGCCAGCTGTAGTAAATAGGATCTCAGGATTTGGAGTCAAACATACCCAGATTGAAATCCAGGTTCTAACCGTTCTGGGCTATGTGACCATTCTTCAGCTATACACCTTCTCCAGCCCTCACCAGCCTCATCTGAGAATAGAGAAAAAAAGTTTTGTCAGTCATAAGTTGTTAATGGGGTTAAAATAAGATAGCACGTATATGGAACTTAGCAATATAAGCTTGGTACCTGGTCACCGCTCAATAAATGACAGGTATCATTGTTAGTATTATAGGTAAAGACAAAGTGGGTCTGGAAGGCTATAGCTGTTTTTTCAGAATTGCACAGCCAGTAAGTGTCAGGATTAGACATAAGACCCTAAGGCTTACTTATTTGGTCTGCAGAGTATCTTCCTGATGTGTATCATCCATGACATAATCAAATTGCTTCTATATGTTTGTAATTTACTTCTTTAAGAACCCTCATACTTGGCTTAATCCTCAGGGGACAGAATTAGCCTGGTCATTTGATTGCACGTCTGCATAGTTTTCCTTTTTCAGCTGGATACCCCCATCTTCCTTGGGGCATTGCAATCGGAGTCATGGTTACCTTGCATTTGTAAGCCTGGCTTCATCTAGTTCCTGAGCCAGCCTGTTGAGGGCAGATGGTACACTAGCCTCAGGCCCAGCAGATTCTGTGGTATGAAATGAATCCTGCTGCTTTAAATATCCACCAGGTATCTGGTACTTAAAACACACAAAACTTGTGTGCACAGTAATTTTTTCCTAATTTTCCTTGCTTTCTTGGTCCCATTTGAATGCCTAAAATGCTACCTCAATCTCTCAGTCTGGTATTTTAAGTCAATGATGGATCAAAATTCCTTCTCTCTACCTCACCACATTAGGTTATAGTCCTGACACCTTGCTGTAGATCTTGTGCCTCCCAATTCTTCAACGTCTTGCTATAAATCAATGTACTCCCCTTAAAGAGGGATTCTGCTGCCTGTCTCTCTACAAGTCTCAGCTGCAGGATCTCATAATGCCTTTTTATCCACTGAATTATCTTTATTATATTTGTCTACCATAACTGAAAGTTCACAATGTGCCAAGCACTGAAAGAAGCAATTTAAAAGCATTAATTCTTTTAATCTGTGCAACAATTATGAGACATAACACCCCATTAAACAGAAGCAGCAAATGTTTAGGAGACATTAAGTAACCAAGATAAGGTGGTTGGAAAGAGGTAAAACAAGGACCTCGCACAGTCCTGTCCACTTACCAAATCCTTTCTTATCACCTTGAAGCTAAGAGATGCCGTCTCATATTACATAACTTCTCATTCCAGATTCATTGTAGGGACATGCTTCAATAATCAGAATCATGCTCCCAGCCCCTCTTCTACCTGGTTCCTTCTGACTTCTTTTTTCTGCTAGTCTATTTTGCAACAGTTTATGCATGCTTTACTCCAGAGCCTATTGGGTTACACAGATTCCGACTTCTCTCTCTCTCTCTCTCTCTCTCTGTCTCTTAATTGAAACATAGTTGATTATACATATCAAAGTGTACAGCATTGAATATCAATACCTGTGTGCAATAGATGATGTTCAAATCAGGATAATTAGTATATTCAACATTATATCAATTTTCGTGGCCCTTTACCAATTCTTACCTTACCCGTCACCATCTCTTCCTTTCCCATTTCTGGTAACCTCAGTAATGTCCTCTCCTTCGGAAAGTTCAACCTATTATTGTGATTGTTGTATCTTTCTGTCTGGTTTTATTTATTTACTTAATTGCTCCCACTTATATGTGAGGACATGTGGTCTCTTTCTGTTCTTGACTTATTTCACTTAACATAATTTTCTCTCAGTTCATCCATGATTCTGAAATTGACAGTATTTTATTCTTTTTATGGTAGAGTAATATTCTGTTGTGTAAATATGATACATTTTCCTTATCCAGTCTTCTGACAATGGACTTTTAGGTTGGTTCCAACTCTTGGCAATTATAAATAGGCTGAAATAAACATGGTATCCTTTGACATCATGATTTCCATTCTTTGGGCTATATACCCAGAAGTGGGACTGCTGGATCGAATGGCAGTTCTATCTGGAGCATTTTGAAGAAGCTCCATGCATTTTCCATAATGGCTCTACCAATTTACAGTCCCACCAGCAGCATGGAAGTGTTCTCCTTTCTCCACATCCTCATGGGCATTTGTTATTCTCTGTCTTTTTGATAATAGCCAGTCTAACTTAGGTGAGATGATATTTCAACATGGTTTTGATTTGTATTTTCCTGCTGAGTGATATTGAGCATTTTTTATAAGTCTGTCACTGTTTGTATGTCTTCCATTGAAAAAATGCTTATTCAGGTTCTTTGCCCATTTTTTAAAAGAGTTATTTGTTTTCTTACTGTTAAGTTGTTTGAGTTCTTTGTATATTCTGGGTATTAATCCCTTGTCAGATGCATAGTTTGCAAATATTTTCTCCCACTCTATAGGTTGTCTCTTGGCTCTATTAATTGATTCTTTTGCTGTTCAGAACACTTTTAGTTTGATATAATCACATTTGTTTATTTTTTCCTTTTTTTGCTATGTGCTTTGGGAGTCATATTCACGAAATCTTGCCCAGTCCTATGTCATGAAGTGTTTTCTCTGTATTTTCCTTTAGGAGATTTACAGTTTCAGGAATTTAAGCATTTAACCAATTTTGAGTTGATTTTGGTATAT
Organism: Galeopterus variegatus; assembly: GCF_000696425.1. NCBI lineage: Eukaryota > Metazoa > Chordata > Mammalia > Dermoptera > Cynocephalidae > Galeopterus > Galeopterus variegatus. Next base: position 751,877 of record NW_007726228.1, on the reverse strand, counting down.
GAAGAAAGGTACAGGTTTAGATTTATTCTTCTACATATGGGTGCAGTTTTCCCAGCACTATTTTTCGAAGAGACACTCTTTTCCCCAGTGTATGTCCTTGGCATCTTTGTTGAAGGTCAGTTGAATGTAAGTTTGTGGGTTGATTTCTGGGTTCTCTATTCTGGTCCACTGGCGCATGTATTTGTATGCCAGTACCATTCTGTTTTTGTTACTGTAGGTTTGTAGTATACTTTGAAATCAGGTAGTGTTATTCCTCAGCTTTATTTTTTTATTTTTATTTTTATTTATTTATTTATTTATTTATTTTTTTGCTCAGGATTGCTTTGGCTATTCAGGGTCTTTTGTTATTCCATATAAATGTTAAGATTTTATTTTTCCATTTCTGTAAAGAATGTCATTGGTATTTTGATGGGGATTGCACTGAATCTATAGATCACTTTGGGTGGTATGGACATTTTCACAATGTTAATTCTTCCAGTCCAAGAGCATGGGATTTCTTTCCACCTTTTTTGCGTCCTCTTCAATTTCTTGCAAAATGATTTGTAGTTCTCTTGTAGACATCTTTCATTTCCTTGGTTAACTTCATTCCCAGATATTTTATCTTTTTGGTGACTATTATAATGGCCTAGATTTTTGATTTGTGTTTTGCTTATTCTTTGTTGGACTATAAATATGCTACTGATTTTTGCATGTTGATTTTATATCCTGCAACTTTACTGAAATTGTTTATTGACTTTATGAGTCTTTTTGTAGTCTTTAGGCTTTTCTGTATATGCAATAATGTCTTCTGCAAACAGAACAGTTTGACTGTGTTTTCTAATCTGGATGCCTTTTAATTCTTTCTCTTGCCTGATTGTTCTGGCTAGTATTTCCAATACTATGTTAAATAGAAGTGGTGAGGGTTGCATTTTATGTCTTGTTCCATTCTTAATGGAAAGACTTTCAGCTTTTCCCAATTAAGGATGACACTGGTGGTGAGTTTGTCATATATGGCTTTTAATGTGTTGAGATACTTTCTTTCTATACCTAATTTGCTGAGAGTCTTTTTCATGATGGAATATTGAATTTTGTCAAATGCTTTTTCTGTATCTATTGAGATAATCATATATTTTTTTGTCCTTGATTTTGTTAATGTGGTGTATCACATTTATTGATTTGTGTATGGTGAGCCATACTTGCATCCCTGGTATGAACCCCACTTAATCTTTGTGTATAATTTTTTGATGTGTTGCAGCATTCTATTTGCTGATGTTTTATTGAGGATTTTTGTGTCTATGTTCATCAGAGGTACTGGCCTATAGCTTTCTTTTTCTGTTGTATCATTGTCTAGTTTTGATATCAAAGTGATGCTGGCCTCATAGAATGAGTTTGGGAAAATTATCTCTGTTCCAATTTTTTTGAATAGTTTAAAGACAATTGGTATTAATTCCCCTTTAAAGTTTGTCAAATCAGCAGTAAAGCCATTCACTCATGGGCTTCTCTTTGTTGAGAGACTGCTGATTACTGCTTCAATCTCACTGCTTGTTATTGTTCTGTTTCCATGTCTTCTTTGTTCAGTCTTTGTAGTTTTTTTGTGTCCAAAAAGTTATTCATTTCCTCCAGGTTTTCAAATTTGTTGCTTATAGTTTCATTTAATAGTCTCTGATAATTCTTTGTATTTCTGTGAGATTGGTTGTAATGTCTCCTTTCCATTTCTAATTTTTGTTGCTTGAGTCATTTCTCTTCATTTTTTAGTTAGCCTAGCTAATAGTTTGTCTATTTTGTTTATCATCTTGACTTAACAGCTTTTTGTTTCATTGATCTTTGTATCATTTTGAGGGGGTTCTAATTCACTTAGATCTTCTCTAATCCTAATTATTTATTTCCATCTAATAAGTTTTAGATTGGATTGTTCTTGTTTTCGATTTTGTTTTTGGTTCTGTGTGATAGATCATTAGGTTTTTTATTTGAAATTTTTCTATGCTTTTGATGTAAGTGTTTATTGTGATAAACTTCCTTCTTAGTACTGCTTTTACAGTATCCCACAGGTTCTGGTATAATGTTTCTTTATTTTTACTATTTTTAAGAAACTTTTTGATTTCCTATTTAATTTCTTCTTGGACCCATACATCATTCAGGGGCATGTTTAATTTCCCTGTGTTTGTATAGCTTTCAGAGTTTCAATTGCTACTGATTTCTAGTTTAAATTCGTTGTGGTCTGAAAAGATACATTAAATAATTTTAATTTTTTAAAAATTTGTTAAGATTTGATTTCTGACCTAACATGTGGTCTATCCTGGAAAAAGCTCCATGTGCTGATGAGAAGAATGTGTATTCTGTGGTTGTTAGATGAAATGTTCTGTAAATATATGCCAAGTCCTATTAGTCTAAAGTATGGCTTAAATCCTGTTTTTCTCTGTTGATTTTTTGCCTAGATGATCTATTCAATGATGACAGAGGGATGTTCAGTTCCCCAACTATTATCGTATTTAGGTCTGTCTCTTTATTTAGGTTCAATCGTGTTTGCTTTATATATCTAAGTGTGCTGATGTTGGATGCATATATATTTATGATTGTTATTTCTTCCTACTTGATAGATCCCTTTATTAGATAGTGGACTTCTTTATCTCTTTTTATGGTTTTTGTTTTAAAGTCTATTTTATCTGATGTAAGAATAGCTACTCCTGCTAATTTTTGGTTTCTATTTGCACTGTATATCTTTTTCCATCCTTGTACTTGTAGTCTGTGTATGTCTTTACAGGTGAGCTGAGTCTCTAGAAGACAGCATATAGTTGGTCAAACTTTTTATTCTGATCAGTCAGTCTGTATCATTTAAGTGGGGAATTGAATCCATTTACTTTTAGCATTTCAATACTTTTATTATTGAAAGGTATTGACTTACTGCTGGAATTTTATCAATTTTTGTTCGATGCTTTAAATATATTTTGTTTCTTTCTTCCCCTTTTATTGTTTGTCTTTCATGTTTGTTAGTATTTTTGAGGTAGTTAGGTAAAGTTCCTTTCTTTTCTCATTTTCATTTTTGTTCTACTAGTAGGTTTTCTTTTTTGCATATTCATGGTAGTGATTGTTTCATATTCCAGATACAGTACTTTCTTGAGGATTTCTTGTAGGGCTGGTCATGTGGGGGTGAACTCCCATAATTTTTGTTTGTCTGGAAAAAACAGTATTTTTCCATCATTCCTGAAGGATCGCCTTGCTGGGTATAGTATTCTTGGCTGGCAGTTTTTTGTTTTTGTTTTCTTTCAACATTTTGGATATATCATCCCATTTTCTTCTGGCCTGTAGAGTTTCTGTTGTGAAGTCTGCTGTTAGTCTGATGGGGACTCCATTAAAGGTGAGTTGACATTTTTGTCTTGCTTCTTTTAAAATACTCTACTTATCCTTAAGCTTTACCAATTTGACTACACTGTGTCTTGGAGAGTATCTTTTCAGGTTGAATCTGTTTGGGGAGCTTTGAGCCTCCTGGATCTGATGTTTCATATCTCTCACTATACCTGGGAACTTTTCCACTATTATTTCATTGAGTATGTTTTCAATACCTTTTCCTTTACCCTTCCCTTCAGGAAGACCCATGAGTCATATGTTTGTGTGCTTCAGCTTGTCTGGTAGCTCTCTTAGATTTTCTTCATTTTTTTAATTACTTATTCTTTTTCTCTTTCTGTCCACCTGGATTATTTCAAAAAGATCATCTTCAAGATCAAAAAGTCTTTCATCTGCTTACTTTAACCTTTCGCTTAACCTCTTGGCTGTGTTTTCTATTTTGCTGAATTAATCCTTCAGCTCCAGGAGTCCTGCTACACTCTTTTTTAGAGCATTAATCTCTTTGAACATTTTCTCCTATCCAGAAAAGATTTTGGATACTTTTCTCCCATTTCCTTTTGTTGCCTAACTGAGTCTTATTGTATCTCATTGAGTTTTCTTAAGATTGTTGCTTGGGTTTTCTTTTCAGTCATTTCAAGGACTTCCTGCTCTATAGGGTCTGTTACTTGAGAATTATTATATTCATTCAGTGATGTCATATTTTCTTGCTTATTATTTGTTTGTTTGTTTGTATTTTTAGTATCTTTACATTGGTGTTTAGTCATTTGGTAGATCAGCTGCTTTTTCTACAACTCTTCAGTAGACCTTGAAGAGAGGAAGTTCCTCTTATAGTTGTGTTTTATAGTCACCATTGATTGGGGTATTTTACTACTGGGTCCAGGTAGACATAGTAGTATAGTCTCCGTATGGGTAATTTGGCTGAATCCAGTGTTGGATTTGTGTGAATGCCTCTGTGGCCTAATCCCTGGGGCACTTAGTGATTCCTTGCTAAGGTTGATGACACTATGTTTGTTCATCCTGGATGTGGGCAAGCTCTTGAGTTCTTAGACGAAGTGCCTTCATGCCCTGTCACTCTTTGGCTGTGGTGGGTAAACTTAGGAAGCCTATTGGCACCTGTTATTTCCTGTGACCCTGATGGGTTCACTGGGATATACTGGTACTCCTTGGGTGGAATGGGTGAACTTGGGAGGGTTTTTTATCTCCTCTTTCCTATAGGCAGAGGCTCCTCCTACAAAAGCTAGCATCCTGTGACCCTGATGGGTGCACTTTGGTATGCTGAAGCTCCTCAGTTTGAATGATAACCCTGGGAGGGATTTATCTTTCTTCTTTCCTACAGACAGAAGCTCCTCCTGGGTGCTTGCTCCCCCCAGTTGGGGGATGGGTTGGTGGTGATTTTTTTTTTTTTTTCTTACTCTATTTGGGTATCATGGGTTTCTGTATTCTCTGGTGGTTCTGCATGTGTCTCTCCCTGGATGAATGCAGGCAGGTGGGTTGTAAATATACCTCCCATCCCAGGTTTGCTACCACATATGGCAGTGTGATTCCCCCTGTGGGTTGGGCCACTGGGTCATGGGTCTTTTCTCACTCACCTCTTTGCCTGGGCTCCATTCTCCCCCTGTGATTCTCCTTCTCTCTGTGTCAATGAGTGGCAGTGGCTGCTGGTGTGGCAATGAGCTGCCCTTGTGGAAGCAGTGGCTGTGGAAGTGGCTGTTACTGACCACTCGCTCTGCACGCAGAAGCAGAAAATGCTGCTGCTGGCAAAGAGGCTGGCACACTAGTGCTATCAGCTTGGAAAACTGGCAGACAGGGCCACTTCCCAGGGCCAGTGAGGTAAACTCAGACTTCTAAATGCACTGTCCACATCCTTTGTCACCACAGACTCCGTTTTTCTACACTAACTGAGCAATCTCTCATCTATCCTTTCTGTGGATATGACCTGGTCTTCTCTGATTTATACTGCTCCTTTACCACCCAGGACCTTGAACTGGCAGGTTTTAATATCATCAACATAAACACCATTATCAACAATGTCATCATTGTCATCACTACAACCACTACCACCACCACCATCAGCAGCAGCAGCAGCAGCATCACTGTCATTGTCATTTTTTTTTTTAAATCATCATTTAGCTTTTAAAATGTACAAAGAATTGAAAGGCTAATGATGACCAAGCCCACAAAGTTCTGTTGGTTGAAAATTTAAAGCATGGACTACACGAAGATAAGGAACAATGTAATAGAACAAGGACTAAGTTCACTGGTGTATGTTACAGATGATTAGGATAGAATTAAGTTGGGGTTTGGGGAGGAAAATAATTAGGAAAAACTATGAAGGGAAATAAATGTGACTAACACAGGTGGAATTTACCTGGGCGTGCAAGGGTTGGTATGATTTTTTTTTTCTTTTGTAAAGAAAATCAGTTTTCAAATATAAATTGGTAAGAAAACTAGTTTGGATATAGCCAGGTATCTATTCTGAAAGAACAATGAGGAATGATAGATGAAGTGTGGGAACTGCAAGTGGAATGAGCATTTGGCTAGGTGTTCTTTCTCTGCTTCTGAACACCCATATAATTCGGAGTAAGTAGCATCTATAGTCACATGAAAAACTGATCAATAATGAGCAAAAGTATCTTACAATTCATTTTTAATACTTGGTCTTCCTAAGCATCTTCACATTCATTATTTCGTCTGACACTTTGAGCAGCCCTGTTTAACACAGATTGCTGACTACCCTGTGAGCTAGGTGTCATTTCCCAAATGAAAAAATGGGGAAGGGTGAGAGACACTAAAAGACTTAGAAATTAGACAGTAATGGAGTAGAGCTTGAATCCAAGTCTGCTGACTTCTGTTAGGAGCAATCAAGAGACTGATGTTATGTTTCAGAATAAGATATATGTGAGAAACAGAAAGTCAAAGTTGATTTCAAGAAAAGCAGACAATGGCCTTTCCTGATTGAAAAGCATGTGGACAGATGTATGCAGCATGCTTGGGCCTTGAAGTACCAAAGTTGCAAAACTTTAGGCTTCCTACTGGCTTAATAATCCCAGCCTCTCTCATACATTTCAACCAGGTGGTTATAATAACCTCTATCACCAGGGCTATAAACAAAAACAATTTAGAAAAAAAAAATCTATATTCCAGGTTGTTATTAGAAATAAAATACCTGTGGCTCTGTGCTTAAAAACAAATGATTGCCATTTTGGGAATATTTTGATTGTTTCACATTCTTTGGTTTTTATTTTTTTCTACCCCCAAGAAAAAGACGTCAAAAAAGGAAGAAAGCCCAGCCAAGGTATTTCAATAACAAAGTAGCCACACTGATTCCCCATGGTGCTGGTAAGCAGCAGAGAAGCTATCAGAAGAAAGGGGAAAAGTTCAGCAGGAACTAGTCTATAAAATAGCAAGTTGTAGTTTGACAAACATCAAGCTGCTACAACCACTCCTTGAGTGGCCATTTCTCCAAGAGTGACACTTTTCAATTATGAGATGGTACCTGAGACAGTTCTGGGCAGGTCTGCAGCTGGCTGCTATTCCCTTGCCCAATTTTTCACATACTCCAGGAAAATGAACCCTTGTTTTTATCCCACTCTTTTTCAAATAGTAAGAAAGGATGGGAAGGGAGATATTATATACATATATCTATGATGTCATGGGGGTCTACTGTATGGCAAGGTGGCAATTGGTGACACTAAGAGGAAGATCCCTGTTCTGTGTTTGGAGAGTTTACTAAGGTCAATGTTAACTTTAAAATAATATGAAAAACATTCCACACAGAAGAAATTAAATGGTCATTTTTGGAATCTTCAAGAAGCACTGCATATTTATGAACTAAAAAACAATTTGGTGTGCCTAGGCCATAGTGTGCAAGCTAGGGGATGGGGACAGAGTTTGGGCACAACAAGAGAGGAATAGATCATACTTGATCACCTACTTTTCTATAAGCTACTAATGTATAAACAGAAAAACAAAAACTAGCAACTAATCCAGTGCTTAGAACAGTGACCTGTTCATATTAAGTATTCCGTGAATATTTGTTGAATAGAATTTTGTTAATCATACAAATCTTGTAAGATCAGCCTTATACTAAAATTTTGTTTTGGATATAGGCATTTAAGATATATTCTCTAACTTTAAGAAGCTTGTAACTGGCTTTTAAAGAAAATCTTCATTCACAAGCGCACATAACTAAAGAATCCGAATTAATATCAAAACCCCAAAAACAATATGAAAGGGATAAAATATATTTACAGTAAAATATTAGAGAAAAAGGAGACCCCTGATGGATTTAGTCTTCATGGATGACATCTTGAAAAATATGGACACTTGTGGACAAAGAAGAATAAATAGGAGGTAAAGAACAGTTTAGAAGTATAAGAAATCTGAAAAAAAAAAAAATGGACAAAGAAGAATAAATAGGAGGTAAAGAACAGTTTAGAAGTATAAGAAATCTGAAAAAATATATATATATATATATATATATGATGGCATGTGGTGGGGGATGAGGTTACTATGTGAAGGAGAAACTGCAGAGATTAGCCTTGTCAAATGGTAAAATGATTTTTTGAGTTGGAATAATTAACAGGAAGTAGAAGAGAATTTATTTACTTTGGAAGAAAAAGCCTTAGACTTGAGCATCTTACATACCATGTACTGAATTTGTGTCTTGGGGACAAATCACATAACCCTTCTTGGAATAGATACCTATGTTTTATATGTATAGCAACCCTTCCTCTCTTGTAGAATTTGTTTCTTCTCTCATTCAAACTACAGTCATGCATCACATAATGAAATTTTGGTCAATAATGGACCACATATAGAACGGTGGTCCCATAAGTGTATAAAGGAGCAGAAAAATTCTTATCACCTTGTGACATCATAGACATCATGTTGTAGCACAATGCATTACTGACGTGTTTGTGATGATGCTGGTGCAAACAAACCTACTGTGTTGCCAGTCATATAAAAATGTAGCACATACAATTATGTATGGTACGTAATACTTGATAATGATAAAACATGACTATGTTTCTGGTTCACGTATTTGCTGTGCTATACATTTTATCATTGTTTTAGAATGTACTCCTTCCACTAGTATATATTTAAAAATAGCTAACTGTAAAACAGCCTCAGGCAGGTCCTTCAGGAGGTGTTCCAGAAGAAGGCATTGTTATCATAAGAGTTGACAGCTCCATGCATGTTATTTCCCCTGAAAATTTTCCAGTGGGATGAGATATGGAGGTGGAAGACAGTGATATTGATGATCCTGACCCTGTGTAGACTTGGGCAAATGTGCGTGTTTGTCTCTTAGCTTTTAACAAAAATGTTTAAAAAGTAAAAAAATATATATATTAAAATTTTAAAATAGAAAAAAATCTTAAAAAATAAGGGTATAAAGAAAAAATATTTTGTGTAACTGTAAATGTGTTTGTGCTTTAAGCTGTATTTACAAAAGTGTCAAAATATCAAAAAATTACAAAGTTTGTAAAGTAAAAATATTACAGTAAGTTGAGTTTATTATTGAAGAAACAAAAATATGTTTTTATAAATTTGGTATAGCCTAAGTGCACAGTATTTATAAAGCCTTCAGTAGTGTACAGTAATGTCCTAGAGGTACTCAGGTTCCCTGGGCTTGGGTTTCAGGACATGCCTCTGGGTTTCCAGGCACTCCCTGAGGTCTCAGGCCCCCTCCTCTGAGCTCTCCCCCGGAGGAAAGTTACTGTTAGACATCTTTAGCACCAACAGGGGAAAAAGAGACCACAAGGGGATGGCTTATGCAAATCCAGTGGCTGGGCCTGTTCAGTAGAGAGCACAGAACATTCTTGAATATGCTTGGTGCATGTGATAGGGTCTGACCAATTAACATGCTCCAGGAAGGGACCAACTGAGCATGTGCAAGACTAAATGTTACATAACTGGGAGCCACTACCTTAACTGAATATTCGTTAGATAGAGAAACTATAAAAGTCAAATCCCTGACAAAGGCAGTATTGCTCACTTTTCTGGAGGTAAACAATGCTTCCACCTTACATGCTGAGGTGTATACTTTATGTTGTATCAAACTTACTTTTAGCAAGCAGCTGCTCATTCTCTCGAGGTAGCCTGCACTTTGTACTCTGCTTTAAGTATGTGTTTCTTGCTTTTGTGTTCGACTGATGTCTGTACTGAACCTGCTTTTGTGTCAGACTTGGTGTAGGCCCTGCTCAGTCTCTGGAGCTATGCTGCACTCTCTCTGTGGAATCTGTATTTCTTATCTGTTGTATTAAACTTATTCTCACTCTCTACTGTGACTCTGCCCTTGAATTATTTCCTGTGGCGGAGTCAAGAACCTGGTAAGTGGAAGGGATGGGTTGAGGCCGATTGTCAGGCCCCCCCAGATCCTACCTCTGACATTACTAGGCCTTCACATTCACTTACCAGTCACTCACTGACTCACCCAGAGTAACTTCTAGTTCCACAAGCTCCATTCATGGTAAGTGTCCTATGCAGGTATACTATTTTTTACATTTAATACCTTTACCTTTAATATTCTTACCATATCTTTTCTAGGTTTATATGTGTTTACATAACATGTCCTTAACATTGTGTTACAATTGCATTACAATATTTCCTCCAGTATTCAGTACAGTAGCATGCTCTACATGTACATGTCGTAGCCTAGGAGTCGTAGGCTATACCATACAGCCTAGGTGTGTAGTAGGCTATATCATCTAGATATTTTTAAGTACAGTCTATGATGTTTGCACAAGAATAAAATCACCTATGACATATTTCTCAAAACACATCTCCACTGTTAAGCAATCTGTAACTGTATATATTTGCACAGAAACTACCATACTCTGAAAAGTTTGACCCCATTTGTCAACCATTGGTCATGCTGACTGGTAAAGGGATGGTCATCTTACCCAGGCTTTGTTGATCAAAGCTCTTTCCAGGAAATTTATATTCATACTGCATTAAGAGAATTTTCCCTCCTCTTGTGATGGGAGCTATAAGATGTGAAACTAGAGAGCTGTCATCCCTATGTTGTTGTGTTTTTTCTTTTATATTTTTACAATACAGAGGTGGCTGTTTTGCAATGACAGAGAATAAAGATAATAGAAAGAAACTAAGGTAATAAATATATAGAGTTCTAGTGAGAGTGAGGTCCCTGAGTTTTGTTGATTCTGAAGCTCAGATTTGTTAATTTCTTCCCTTTGGTTTGTGTGTCCATGTGTCCGTACTTCTCTTTGATTCTGTGAGATACTTCCAGTAAATCCCCCATTTTACCTAAGTTAACACAAGTTGGGCTTCTGTCTCTTGAATTCAAAAGAATCTTAGCCAACACATTTCTAAAGTAACTGCCTTATGCTTAAAACAAAAATATTACTCCCTCATCAAAATTAGTTTTTTCATGCATGAGTATGCATGAGACACAAATAAGTTATTATTATTATTGGAAGAGATGAATATGAAGTCTGGCTTCACTAGTGTAGTATTTCTGTTTGGATCCTTTTTGAAGAAGATTGACCATGTTAGATGGTAGGGTACTATTAGATGCTATTATTTTAGAGAGGAACCAACAACATGTATATTCTGTTTTGAAACAGTAACTTGTCTTCATAATAATTCCAAAGTGCAGGTGTGTGCCCCCTTGTCTGTGTGTGTGTGTGTGTGTGTGTGTGTGTGTGTTTATAGAAAATGGGGAATTGGGCAACAATGTAATTACTAGCCTGTTGACAATAGTCCTCAATGCAGAACTCTCTTTTAAATTGAGCAATAGCATTACCAGTTAGCCTTGAGTTCAAAATAAGTTCTTGCCCTCTCTCCTGAAGTCTAATTTTTTCCACCATTGGCAATCACACACAAAAAAGAATATTTGCAGTGTGTGAGTAAAAGAAAACAGAGAATGGTAACTAAATGTTAAATGGCCATGGCTTGTATTAGCTGGCTAAGAGGCAAAAGAGAGAGCAGCCCCTACATGGACACATGGTGACCCTGCCCACTAGTGAACAAGACTCCATCACTGAGGGTGTAAAGATCTGTACCCATCATGTTACTGTGTTCTCTCATCAGAAAGGTGCTTCCTGCCAAGTTTCCTCACTTATTGTCTGTCCCTCTCCCAGCTGACAGTTACATAAATTTAATTATCAGTTTCCTTGTTTTACACATTAACAATAATTGCTAGTCCTTCTAATGTCTTTCAGAGATAAATGAGATAAATCATTTAGCACATAGTAGGTACTAAATACATGTAAATGTGTTTTCCTCTAGATGACATGATGTTAAGGGATGATTCATCAATTACTAAAATTAATTTTCCATTTTGGTTTTATTTCATTTTAAGGCACCAAAAAATTGCATTGGATGCAGGAATTGTAATTTTTCCTCAACTATTCTATTTGCCTATAATAACTGCAATTATAAACAGAAGATAACACCATATCTTTGTCCAGTTTAGTGTTCTGGGCTAAGTCAGAGAAAATTATGTAACCAAGACACATAGTTCAGACTGTAATTATGATTATTATTAGCTATAATAATGGATCATAATAATATCTGCCAGCAGCACCATCAGAACTCTGCCTAGGCCTCATTAATCTGGACCTCACTAATTTGCAATGTGTACTTATTTGACTGAGAAAGCTCTTGAAGAGAAATGAAGAGACTTGGGAGTAAGAAGATGGTAATTTAAGTATTGGCTCTGCCAGTTACTGTTTGCAAGAATTTAAACAAGTTACTTAACCTCTCCTCATCTTACTCTTCTCATCTTTAAAATGGGCATAATTATGCCTTACTTTCCCTTTCAGGCTTATCATGGTAATGAGATGGTTATGTGTTAGTGCCAGGAACACAGCAGGCACTCAGTAGAGGTGTTTTCCACTCAATAGCTCCCATCCAACCTTCTCTTGTTCAAAGTGTGACTATGGTATTTTTTAATTGTCTTTTTTGTTGTTTTCTTTCACTGTGACAGTGGAGAAGATTTGGCTGTGACTCTAAGTTCCCACGTTTGTGACAGCTGTTATCCTTCCTTGGATTCAGGGATCATTTAATAGTTGATTTTGATCATACACACACCAGCAGCAGTCAAGACACAATTCCTCAATCTCCTCTGGAACTGCAGATGGCCATAGAACCATCTGTGCCTTGGAGACTGAGTAATTCTTGGAGACAATGTAGAAATCTAACATAGAAACTTTATGGTGATGGAAAATTCTGAATCCTTCCCAATATATCTTTCTTCTTTGTAGATATTTGTAATGTTCTTTTTTCAATTCAATGTTCTGGAAAGAAGACCACCTTGATGTTTTTCAAAATAGTAATAACTTACATTCATATAGCACTGTATACTAATTCTATTACAGAGCTACTTCCATTTATTCCAAATGACATTTATGAATACCCATTATGTGTCAGTCCCTGGGGTTGTAAGAGAGATTTTGATGAAGAATATACTCTCAAGAGACCATATAAAAGTATATGGTCACATAAACAATGAATCTGGACCAGCTTCTCTTCATCTCTGTCACGTAGAGGAGGTACATATCCTGGCCCCCATTTTGAAGCTGAAAAAACTGAGCTGCAGAGTGTAAACAACTTATTCAAAGTAATTCATAATTTCCCTGTCCTCTATACAATTTCAATAGTCAAACCTCACTGATTTGTAATAATAGGAGAAAATAACTCTAAAGAAATAAAACATCTAAACTGATGAGTCTTTTCAAGTAAGTATTATTTGTCTTATTTCATATGGAGACACTACACAAATTCATTGTGGGCAAAACTACCAAGGCTTAAAAGAATTTTTAATAAATAGACAAGATGTAAGATTACCACAGTTCACAGGATTTTCACATCATCCTATTAGGGTTTTTAAAAGCATCTTAAATGCTTTGACCCTGAGGGAAAAAAAAAAATGTGTTTATATTGTTAATGTGCTCAATAAGTTCTTTCTTTTGCCTATCTTCAGAATGTTATCTTTATGATAACCTTTGCTTCAATCACACCAGATTGTTACATTTTTCATGACAATGCATGCTTTCTACTATGCCTTGAATCACCTTGTCTCCTTTAACACCAGGGAAATTATACTACTTCTCCAAGACCTTGTTCAATTAGCAACTCCTCTCCTGACTTCTTCCAACAGAATTAATTGGAAACTCATTTATGTTCCCACAACACTATGCAAATATTTCTACTACAGCATTTTAGTCTATGAGACCACAATTATGTCCTTGTGTGTCTGTGCTAAATATATATTCCCATCATCATCATGATTGATAAGAACAATAAAAATAATAGCTACAATGTTAACTCATATATTATTATATTCACTTTACAAGTAAAAATCCTAGATTTAACCAAGTTTACGTAAGTATGAACCTGGCAGTTACAGGATTTAAATTCAGATATTCCCAACTTTGTAGCCTAGAGACTCTTTAATTATTACACCAGAGCCTATTTCAGTGTGTGACAGTCAGGTTTTACCAAATATTTTTTAAATTGCATTAAAAATTAAACTCAGAGATCATATGGAGGAGCACTTTTGTCTAGCTATAGTCAAATAAGTACACATTGCAAATTAGTGAGGTCCAGATTAATGAGGCCTAGGCAGAGTTCTGATGGTGCTGCTGGCAGATATTATTATGATCCATTATTATAGCTAATAATAATCATAATTACAGTCTGAACTATGTGTCTTGGTTACATAATTTTCTCTGACTCAGCCCAGAACACTAAACTGGACAAAGATATGGTGTTATCTTCTGCTTATAATTGCAGTTATTATAGGTAAATAGAACAGTTGAGGAAAAATTACAATTCCTGCATCCAATGCAATTTTTTGGTGCCTTAAAATGAAATAAAACCAAAATGGAAAATTAATTTTAGTAATTGATGAATCATCCCTTAACATCATGGAGCAGCTTGGGAAATGCTGACCCCCCTTAGTCTAAAGGGGTATTAACACAATTTTAATGGAAAGACAGTTCTGATAGCAATATCAGGGAAAGTGCAAAGGGTGGAATCCTCCAGGAAAAGGCAGAACACAAGTTATGAGTGTCTATGACTGTTCTGTGCCAATTTACAGACTAGAATGTTCTGTTTGAGTCACCTTTATGGGCTGATGGGATTCACTCCAGGACTGTGCCAGGGTTCCCAGCTCTCGATGGCTTCAGTTCTCCATTTAAAAATTTCCAAAATTTCTTCATTTTTTCTCTTATTGATTTATTTTTATTTTTTTGGAGGGAAGCGGGTGGTGTTTCTACTATTTACATCCTCCTTTATGGTTTTTTGGGGGTGATTTTCTAAAAGAAGGTAATATAGCATAAGCAGTTCACAGTATTTTTTCTAGGTAAACTGTGGCTGAAATCCCTGTCAGATGGCTGATCCTGACCTCCTTCCTCCAATGTGTCAAGACATGTTCTGGAACATAAATATTTTTAGATGATGTTTCATTTCAATTTCTTTATTTGTCATGGAAATGTGAAATCTCCTATCCTCTCTCTTCACCCAAAGGTAAATAAATAAGGTATATTTTAACAAACTAATGAGCTTACTTTCAGTAACATCAGCCCTAGTTTTTTCTGCAGCCAGCACACAGAACAAAAGGGAGGCTTTACAGAAACATAATAAAAACTAGCATTCCCTCCTCCCCAGGAAAGGAAGATGAGGGTTGCGGAGAGCCAGAGGCAAGGACTGTGAGGACATTTAATGGTGACATACCATTCTTAGACCCAATTATGTAAATTCATCCAGGGATATTGTGAGTGAGGGTTGGGTGATCATTTCTCCTACTACCACCCACACGCATACACATCTTGGAATTTACAGCAATTATGCCAATTGTCCTATTTATGGTACTTGACACATTTAATGTAAGAAGGCGACAATGCATCCTATTACCTCTTATTACAATGCTGCGTGGTGATGAATGGTATAATAGTGATGATAATTAAAATGTGTTAGGTATACTTAAACATGAGATGCAAGGTTTGAAGAAGTGCCTATTATCCCAGCCCACTTTCTTCTAAATAAAGTCTCAATATCTTCCTCTGCTTGTCTGCAATTACTTAGATGGTTTAGAAAAAATGCCCATATTACCTAGTTGATTCCCCTTTGTACAATTCTTTCTTCTCTTTGTCACTCTGTGTGGGACCTCTGAGTGCCCTGAAAATCTCTATCTTTAGCTCTTGCGGCTGACAGTTCCTCAAGCAGAGGGCCCTGAACTCTAGCATCTACAAAAGTTCATTAGACTTAAATTGTCATAGAAACACTGGGGAATAATGTTACAGTTCTGAAAGTAAATTTGCTTTCTTCTTATTGTAATATATCTGTTCCTGTTCTTTGATCAAGGTCTCTATAATGTAGATCAGCTGCCTTGAGTTTTAAAAAAACCCAGAGTGGACTGGGTAACTTTGGGTGAATTACTCAAATTTTTTGAACCTTCATGTCTTCCTCCAGAAAATGGGGATGATATTATGTACAATATTATGACAGAGAAAAAATATATATAGTCATGCTATGCAAATATGTATTATAAAACAAAATATTATAGACACATAATATTATAGACCAGATGAAAATATAAGAAAAACACGTGTGAGTATGTCACTTTAAACAACGCATGTTAATATATTCTTTTGCACCTTACAGCACTGTAAAGAATAAAATGAATTCCACTTCATAAACGAGGAACCTGAGGTTTAACTTTAACAAGCCAAAAGTCATAATGTTATTAAACAGCTAATTTGCTATTGGGATCTAGTACATCTAATTTTGGACAAAGGCTGAAGCCTCAAATTTATATTTCTCTTCTGCACAAAAGTGATTATGAAATAGGACAACTGAAAGAGAGAAAAAGAAAATAGTACTAAAAGAGGAAGTAAGTATAGTGCAACAGTTAAAAAGGGAATCAGATTTAAGTTCGTCCTTGATGCTGCCTGGACATCATACTAGCAACCCCTGGGCCAGCTGCTTTCATGCTCTCCTAGGCGAATTTTGTTACCTTTTCTGTTCTTCTCAAGCCTCCAAACTCTCTATGCCCCTGCTTATCTCAACTGGTTATTTTACATCCTATTTTATTGAAAAAATTAACAGCAATCAGAAGAGAATTTACATAACTCCCAGCTCTCTGTTCATTAATCTATATACCTATGTGCCCATGTTCTCTTACCCTCCCATCTAAATAAATATTTAGAAACTTAACATTACTCCTCAGTGTTTCTTTTACTGTTTATATTCTTGTCTGAAGACAACTCCTTTTTTTTTTCACTAGCTCTTGCTTAGTTAAGACATTTGAAGAAAAAAATATATACCTTGACTCATGACATTCTATCTTCTGCTCTTTTTCTCTGCTACCCTTTACTGCAAAATTTCCTAAAAGTGTTGCCTAAGTTGATTAACTCCTTATTTCAATCACTCATGTCCACTAAATCTGTTCTTATCAAGGTCAGCAATGATATTCACATTGTGAAATTTAATCATCATTTCTCATGGAAGGGATTTTTGTCTGTTTTGTTCATTGCTGTATTCCAAGCTGCTAGAGTAAGTCCTAGTTAGTACATGGACAGTGCTCACCAAATGGTTGGTGAATGAATAAAAGTTTTTAACGCAGACCTGGATTTTAATCTAGATTTTCCCAGGTTCTTATCATATGTCATTTTGAGTCCTTTAATCCTCCCTGAGCCTCCATTTCATCATCTTTGAAATAGGAATAATAATAATAATAACCTATCGTGGATACTGCAAAGAGGAAATGAAATAATGCATGTATACTACTGGCAAACAGAAAATACTTTGTTGTTACAGCTCTATTTTAAATGGTGCATTACACATTATTTGTAGCAAGGCTGATTAGTAAAGTGGGAGATCTTGGAGTATGTTTCAGATGCTTAAAAAGTTTACTTTGAGGATAAAACAACAAATTACATAATAGTTTCGCCAGTTTGTTTGAGGTTGGAATTTCTTGATGAGGCTGGGACTTCCCTAACTTAACTGTTGAACATATGAGCAGGCAGAGGTCTCCAAGGTAAGACAATTGGAACTTTGCTGCATCGTTATCTTGTGTGATTGCTAAATCTAGAAAAATAAAACACATTGCCCATTAAGACTTCCTAAGGGTGCAGTGTCGAAGAGAAGCAAGTAATTCATTCCAAACAGGTGATGACTACTAACTGAGATCTTGCTCATTTAACAGCCTAGAAAGGGTATTCTGTCAGCGATACATGTCATCAACGGGTTTAATGAAATTCCCTGGTCTTTAATTAGTGGAGCTGATGTGGCACCTTTCACAGGTCAACCTGTGTAACCAAAGCCGTTGACTGGTGATCTTATTGTCTCTATATAGGTAGCATGAAATATCAATGCTCAGTTTTGTTAAATACTAACTTAGTCACATAGTCCTTACCAATATTTCCTTGTTGATTATTTCATAATGATACTGATGGGCTTGATCTGTTTATTTAAACAATGGTTGCTGTCCTTTTTCAAGATATTAGTACCCAGGTGTGAAGCTTAGAAAGAAATAAATAGAATAGAATCTTGGAGGAAAAGTTTGGGGGCCATCTTTTCTCTTCCTACTTTTGATACCTTCAAGAATGTCAAGGCAAAATTGCCTGAATCAAAGACACAAGGAAACTTTACTTCATGTGAAACAGGTAGAAACTGAACCAATTTTTGTTTTATGAGCTTTTTATCAAATATGTTTTCCTCTTTTCATCATACAAGTGCTCACATACAGTGAAAGCATAAATATATTCATACTGGATACATATTTTATCATGCACCCTTGACTGCTTTCAAGCGCAAACATACACACATATATACACACAATTTAAAACACATGTGCTATACCCACTGGCATTCAGCAACTAAAGCATATACACCTATGCACATTCTCACGGATACCCCCCAAAATCATGCATGCTCTCATATGAAAATGCTTGTAATTCACATGTATTACATAATACACTTAAACACACATACATATACACACAGATAGATACACATGTAGTGAAATAAAATACCAGTTTTGTAACCAGATCTTTCTTTCAAGTAGGGTGAGTACTTTGAAATGGAAGTGTCTTTTATTTATTTACTTTTCCTGCTGGGCATGTTGATGGGTTTGGAATATACAGCTATGGCAGGATTTCTTAATTTTATATTCCTAGCATATTACCTCACAGAAAGTAAGTATTCAATAAATATTTGATGAGTGAAAGAGTGAAAGGATGAGTGAATAAATGAATGAACAGGCATAGTACAGAATTAATTGCTCTGCATAATAGAGGGCAAAATTCAGCAGCTCCATGATTGATGTAGGAGTGAGTAGGTAAGGAGATAAAGCGATAAAGAAGAAAGCAAAAAGATGGCCTGAGTTTAAGAGTACAGAGAGAATGCAAGTGTTGGCCATATTCCCATATAGCTATTAAATGAATAAACCTGTTTTCATGGTAGGGCCCACAACCATTGGTCATTTCCTCTTCATAATATTATGGTTAAAGATGTAACTAACCCAAGTCTTATTATCTGTATTGGTTTCTAGGGGGAAAATAGAAAGGCACTTAGGAATTCACGTGATCCTCAAGACCAAATGTGTCAGTTATCTATTGCTGTGTAACAAACTACCTCATTAACCTAGGAACTTAAACCAACAGTGATTTATTATTTCTCACAATTCATAGGGATGGCTAGACAGGTTTAACCTGAGATCACTCATGCAATTACATCCAGCTGGGCTGGAAAGTCCAAGATGTCCGAACTTCTATGTACAACAGTTGGTGCAAACTCTCAGTTGGGGCTTCTTTGTTCTCTTTCTTGTAGCCTCTCATTTTCCAGAATGCCATTCCAGTTTGCTTGCATGGTGGTCTTATAAAAACTATCTAAAAGAACCAACAAAACATTTGAAGTTGTCTCAAGGCCTAGACTCTTGAACCTGCTTAACTGCATGTTTTCCACTCTATATTATTCAAAGCAAGCCACAAGACCAACCCAGATTCAAAGGGTGGGAAAAGAGACTCCATACTCTGATAGAAGGAGATGCAAGTAACCTTTGGCCACCACATTTTCTTGATATCTATTCTTTCTTTGTGCAGTCTAGGCATTTCTGAACCTCCCTGTCTGAGATTCCATCCATCCTTACCGCAATCACACTTTCCAAGGCTGTTTGATAGAAATGAGGTAATGTGACCAACAAAGATTGTCTCAGCCTTCTAAAAGAGGGCAGAAGCTTGACTGATTCCCTTTGCCTTGGTCGTGACCTGACAGCCAAGAAATCCAGGTATGCCCACTGTGAAAGCAGGTATTTGTCACTGGGACATGTGTCCATTAGAAAATAAACTAAAGCTGTAGACTCATTTGTCATAGCTTCCAAAGGAGCGGTCACTGGCAATGAGTTCTGTTTTTTAGAGGCTAAGATTAGAGTGAATAAAAGGCATCCTTGGCATAGGAAAAAAATTGCTGGATGAGTGCAGGAGTGTGTGTGTGCATCTGTATGTTTCATTGTGTATGTTTACTACACCTTGAAGTAACTATAAGAAAAGGACATAAATTATCTCAAGTCACTTTAGATGCCCTTTTACACATTTGTATTCTTTTATGTATTTGTAATCAGGGCATACATTTGTTATTTTATGCTCTCATTTTCTAATTAGCATAACTAATTATGCTAATATTATAATGTTATGTATAAACATATAACTCCCTCTTTTGAACTTCCATTGTGAAATATGTAAACTTCTCTTAAGGTACCCATAACATCCCACTTTACACTGTTATTGCTCTCTTATGTATGTCTCATCTTCCCTAATTTATCATCAGTGTAGGCATCCTCCTCATCACATCATCATCATCATCATCATCATCGCCATTATAATCACCGAGGGCATTAACTGAGCAATCACCATTAACCATACACTTCGCAAATGCTATATCCAATGATAAAAAAAAAAGAAAAAAAAGAAAGAAATCTAGACAGATAGTTACTGTCTCCGTATATTCAATAGAGATAAAAGCTAAGTCTCAGAGAAATTAACTAACTGGACCAAAGTTCTGTCACAGGTTGCTAATGAAGGAAGGATTTAGTTCCACAGCCTAAACTGTGATTATAAGCAGATTATAAGAGATCTGAATATAGGATCCATGTCAGAATGATGTTTATATTTGCCATTATAGCTAGCAGGGTCTATGCAAGTAAGAAGCACTATCATATAATTTTAGGATACATTACTTTATACAACATGTCCATGCATGCAATGTTTATTGGGGATTTTATTCATTAAGTATCTAATTATATTTTATTACTCTATTATATTATATCATATAGTATATTATATCATTATAGCACAACTTGCTCAACCATTCTCTGACTGTTGGGAATGTCTCCAATTTTTCCATGTTTTGTCCTATTAAGAATATAATGGTGTCAGTTCAAAGAAAGAAAGGCAGAGTAATTAAGAGTCAAATAGACCTAGGTGGAATCCTTTTCACTTTGACAGAGGCACTTATCCAACACAGGCCTTAACATTTTTATTGATAAGATAGAGATTATGAGAGTTCTGACCTCTTAGGGTTGTTTGAAGTACTGAGCAAGAATTTGTGCTTAAAACAAATATCTTTGAGCACCCAATATACACTAGGCCAGACTGTGCTAGAAATAAGCAGGAAATAAAGTCTCTGATCACATGGAACTTACATTCAAATGGGGGCACACTATATAAGTATAATATAAATATCAATATAGCATCGAGTAGAATAAGTCTTTATGAGCAAACTTCTGTGTTTACTATTTTCAGATCACCTCATACCTTACTTATTCTTCAGATTTTAGTTTAAATGTTACTCCTCCAAAGAAGGTCATTTTTAAAACTCAAATTGGTCAAATCTCTTTAGCTCAGCTGGACTGGCCATCCCTATATAGGATCCGAACCCGCAGCCTCGGTGCTACCAGCGCCGCACTCTCCTGAGTGAGCCATGGGGCCGGCCACAAGAGTTAAGTTCTTTCAAAACACTTGTACATGTTGTAGTATTGCATTTATTTCTGTGACTATTTATTTCATTATTTTCTATTTCTCCAATAGAGTATGTACCATATAAAGACAGACACCGTAACTATCTCTGCTTGTGTTGTATCTTTATGGCTTAACTGTGAGGCACTTAGCAGAGAATAGACTCTCTAACAAGTATTCATTGAGTAAATGAACTTGATAAATGATAGAAATAAATAAGGTCAGTTTTTATGACAGAAAGACATTTCCCAGTTTCTGCTAAAACTATTCTACCTGAAGATTCCATAAAATCCAATTCTATGGATGCTCACAAATCTCCTCAAAGCAATTCAGCAACCAGGTAAAAACCAAAGGGTGGTAGACCAGCTCAGAAGGATCTAGAATATTTTTAATCAACACCAAAAAAGATTTGAGCACATCTGGAGAGGATTTCATCATCTTTTGCTTCATTCAATTCAAAATCTAGAGACAGATATTAGCTCCCTGCTATCCTGAGAAGAAACTGTTTAACACAGTAATGATTTAACATTTATGAGACAGTAACCGACTTTCATCCAGTGTCTAGGGATGCTTATCATAGGACTTGTCACTTCTGTAGGTGAAAAATGGATTCCTGACAACAGTCACATGCACACTTGAATTTGGATAGCAAATGACGCATATCAAATCCAGGGGGAAGAAACAGAGATCAAGCAAGTGAGAAGAGAGAGGACTTTGCAATTAATATTATGGTAAGAAAAAATGGGTTTGGCTTAGAATTCCCATCAGTAGGTTCCCTAGATTGATTGGGCTTGGGCATCTGAGTTAAGAGAAATGTTTCATGGTTTATGTTTATGAATATGTATACATAGCTTCATGCTTGAGGTTTTTGTGTGCGTGCACATGTACCTGGAAGTCTTGTGCTGTCCTTCTGTGCATAAATAGTATTTATGTGTTATCTTATGTGTATATCTTTGTAAATATTTCGAATTTACTTATAAACATATGAATGTGTGCAGTTAAGTATGACTATTATTTGGATTTTTCTCCCTTTTATTCAAAGAAGGAATAAAAGGGAAGCTCTGATAGAAAAGAATATCCTCCTATCCATTTCCAATTCCTATTAAGGCAGATCTTTACCATTTAAATGTTTTATCTTATTTTTAATAGCAACCAAAAAATAAACACATTTTAAAGTTGATGGTTTAGCTTCTGCTATTTGTGGACTTCTAAAAAAATCAAATACTGTATTTGGAAGAAATGTGCTGTCATTTAAATGTCTTTACGACACTGCTTCCTAGCCCTGACACATATTTGCAGAATAAGAAACTCTTACGCTATAGTTCTATGTATTATTCATTAAAATATATTTTTAATTAAAAGAAAATAAATAAGTTTTTATTGTAACTTTGGAAAATAAGACACGACAGCATAGTCAACGAAACATAGAATGTTAAATACCAGAAAAGAAGGAACTCAGACCACTCCATGTCTATCGGTCCGACTCAGCAGAATGCAAATCAGGAAGCTTCCTAATCTAAGGCATTGCTCTTAATTTTACATCTAGAAGTGTGCGCCTTTGCCGCTCCAGATGCATTTGCAAATTAAAAGCATAATTTATCTCTAAAAGGCAATATTCCATCAGTCTACTAACTAGACTTGATGAAAAACTGGCTCTAAGCAATGTTTGTTCACTGTTGGGTCTTGTCTCAGGAACATCAGTGGGACAATACTCTCCAGTATCCAGGATGGGGATTTGAGAAGTGGGTCAGCTCTTTTCCCTCCTTCAAACACATATAGGCAATTCATACAGTCTTGTCCTTCATCCCATCCTTTATTGCATCATCATCAACCAAGTGATTCGAAATATGTCACCTTCCAGGAAAGGTAGTGAGAGCCCTGTCACTGGAGGACCCTAAAGGCAGATGTTTTCCCATGAACTAATAGCCAGATAGTGCCCTTTTAGGCTGTGAACAACAAAGTGGGAAAGTCAAGTCACAGATAAGTTTTAGTTGAGAAAGCACCTATTGGGAACTACACAGAGGCATTGCAAGGTACAGCACTGTGATAGATGGGAATATTATGTCCTGGGAAGGGGAATGTAACATCTGCATCAGTACAAATGCAAGACCAGAGCTGGGAGTGGTGTATGTATAACAGTCAGGAGCTCACCACAGAAGGTTTTGAGTAGATACTATTTTGCTTTGGCTGGGCCTCTTTTTAATCTCCCTCATCATTGCCTTTGAACCCTCCACAATGTGTGATTATGTACTGATTAATGTATTTTAATCATAAATATAGCATGCAGATTATTCATATTTGTATATGTGTATGTTGATTTATTTTATTTTTATTTTATCCTTATAAAAATTCTCAGCAATCACTGAGAAAGTGGAATGAGAGGAATTTACCAAGATCATAAAACAAGTTGAGTAACAGCCAAGCTAGTAAGACAGATTAACTGGATTCATGTCTACTAGTCCTCTCTCATGTACTTCTTATTAAATCAGGAACCAATCTCAGTGAAGGTGGCTATGAATTAAAAAAAAAAAAGACACAATAGATGGATGATTATGCATTAGGGGATTACAGGTGGGAATTGTCCTATGCTTTAACTCTAAAGTTTTCTTAAGACTGAGATGTTTATGATATTGATTGAGAAATCAATTCAGGTAAAGTGATCACAATTGTCATCTTAGGATGGTAAGATAATCTTTATTTAATATTAAAAAAACCCACCTGTATTGACATCAGTATATTACATTTAAAATAACATTTTACAAGAACTAATGCTGTGGAACACTCCCCAAGTTGAAGAAGCAACTGGGGAACAGATTATTTTATGAATTTAGATATTTTCTTACATTATTTTCCACTTTGGCTACCCTTGTTTTAAGTTAATATGAGTCTATTTCTTTTCCTTATTTTATTTTATTTTAACTTCTCAATATACATTGTAGTTGATTTTCACATCCCATTGCCCATTCCTCTTTCCCACCTCCCTCTCTCCCCTCCCCCCCAACTACATCGTATCTGTTCACTTGTCCTAACAAGTTAAAGGAATTGTTGTGATTGTTGTGTCTTCTTCCATCCCCCCCCCACCATTTACTTGTTTGTATATTTATTTATTCATTCATTATTTTTAGCCCACACAAATAAGTGAGAACACATGGTATTTCTCTTCTTGTGCCTGACTTGTTTCACTTAATATATTTTTCTCTAAGTCCATCCATGTTGCTGCAAATGGTAGTATTTACTTCTTTTTTATAGCAGAGCAGTATTCTATTTTGTAGATATACCACAGTTTCCTTATCCACTCTACTGATGATGGACTTTGGGATTGTTCGAACTCTTGGCTATTGTAAATAGTGATGCAATTAACATGGGAGTACAGGTATCCCTTTGAAATGATGATTCCCATTCCTCTGGGTATATTACCAGCAGTGGAATAGCTGAGTAATATGGTAGATCTATCTGTAATAGTCTGAGGAACCTCCACACCATTTTCCATAAAGGCTGTACCATTTTGCAGTCCCACCAACAGTGTATGAGAGTTCCTTTTACTCTGCAACCTCACCAGCATTTATCATTCTGTTTTTTGGGGTATAAGCCATCCAGACTGGAGTGAGATGGTATCTCAAATTGGTTTTGATTTGCATTTCCCAAATGCTGAGTGTTGTTCAGCATTTTTTCATGTATCTGTTGGCCACTTGTACATCTTCCTTTGAGAAATGCCAATTCAACTCCTGTGCTCATTTTTTTTTCCTTTAAATTTTTATTTTGTCCATATACAATGTGGTTGATTATTATGGCCCATCACTGAAACCTCCCTCCCTCCTCCCTCTCCCCCCTCCCACCCAACAATGTCCTTTCCATTTGCTTGTTGAAACAACTTCAAAGGATTGTAGTTGTTATATCTTCTCCCCACCCCACCCCACCGGTTATTTTTTGTGTGTGTGAGTGAATTTATTTATTTATTTTTAGCTCCCACCAATAAGTGAGAATATGTGGTATTTCTTTTTCTCTGCCTGACTCGTTTCACTTAATTCTCTCAAGGTCCACTCCATCCATGTTGTTGCAAATGGCAGTATTTCATTCGTTTTTATAGCTGAGTAGTATTCCATTGTGTAGATATACCACATTTTCCGTATCCACTCATCCGATGATGGACATTTGGGCTGATTCCAGCTCTTGGCTATTGTGAAGAGTGCTGCAATGAACATTGGGAAACAAGTATACCTTCGACTTGATGATTTCCATTCCTTTGGATATATTCCCAGCAGTGAAATAGCTGGGTCATATGGTAGATCAATCTGCAACTGTTTGAGGAACCTCCAAACCATTTTCCATAGGGGTTGCACCATTATGCATTCCCACCAACAATGTAAGAGAGTTCCTTTTTCTCCGCAACCACGCCAGCATTTATCGTTCAGCGTCTTTTGGATTTTAGCCATCCTAACTGGGGTGAGATGGTATCTCAGTGTGGTTTTGATTTGCATTTCCCGGATGCTGAGTGATGTTGAGCATTTTTTCATATGACTGTTGGCCATTTGCATATCTTCTTTAGAGAAATGCTTACTTAGCTCTTTTGCCCATTTTTTAATTGGGTTGCTTGTTTTTTCCTTGTAAAGTTGTTTGAGTTCCTTAACAGGTATACCTTTGACTTGATGATTTCCATTCCTTTGGGTATATTCCCAGCAGTGGGATAGCTGGGTCATATGGTAGATCTACCTGCAATTGTTTGAGGAACCTCCATACCATTTTCCATAGAGGCTGCACCATTTTGCAGTCTCACCAACAATGTGTGAGAGTTCCTTTTTCCCCACAACCTCGCCAGCGTTTATCATTCTCAGTCTTTTGGATTTTAGCCATCCTAACTGGGGTGAGATAGTATCTCAGTGTAGTTTTGATTTGCATTTCCAGGATGCTGAGTGATGATGAGCATTTTTTCCTGTGTCTGTTGGCCATTTGTATATCTTCTTTAGAGAAATGTCTATATAGCTCTTTTGCCCATTTTTTAATTGGGTTGCTTGTTTTTTTCTTGTAAAGTTGTTTGAGTTCCTTGTATATTCTGGATATTAAACATTTGTCAGATGTATATTTTGCAATTTTCTCCCACTCTGTTGGTTGTCTTTTAGCTCTGTTAATTGTTTCTTTTGCTGTGCAGAAGCTTTTTAGTGTGATATAATCCCATTGGTTTATTTTTCCTTTGGTTGCCCATGCTTTTGGGGTCGTATTCATGAAGTCTGAGTCCAGTCCTATTTGCTGAAGTGTTTCTCCTATGTTTTCTTTAATAAGTTTTATTGTTTCAGGGTGTATATTTAAATCCTTAATCCATTTTGAGTTGATTTTAGTATATGGTGGGAGGTATGGGTCTAGTTTCATTCTCCTGCATATGGATATCCAGTTCTCCCAGCACCACTTGCTGAAGAGGCAGTCCCTAGCCCAGTGAATAGGCTTGGTGCCTTTGTCAAAGATCAGATGGCAGTAAGTGTGCGGGTTGATTTCTGGATTCTCTATTCTATTCCATTGATCAGTGTGTCTGTTTTTATGCCAGTACCATACTGTTTTGGTTATTATATAGCTTTGTAGTATAGCTTAAAGTCAGGTAATGTTATGCCTCCTGCTTTATTTTTTTTGCTTAGCATCACTTTTCCCCATTCAGGATGATGTTGGCAGTGGGTTTGTCATATGTGGCTTTAATTATGTTGACATACCTTCCATCTGTACCTAACTTATAGAGGGTCTTTGTCATGAATGAGTGCTGAATTTTATCAAATTCTTTTTCAGCATCTATAGAGATGATCATATGGTGCTTGTGCTTGATTTTATTAATATGGTGTATCACATTTATTGATTGTTGAACCAGCGTATGTTGAACCAGCCTTGCATCCCTGTGATGAATCCCACTTAATCATGGTGAATAATTTTATGCATGTGTTGCTGTATTCTGTTTGCTAGTATTTTAGTGAGGATTTTTGCGTGTATATTCATCAAGGATATCGGCCTGTAGTTTTCTTTTTTGGTTATATCTTTACCTGGTTTTGGTATCAGGATGATGTTTGCTTCATAGAATGAGTTTGGGAGATTTGCATCTGATTCAATCTTTTGGAATAGTTGGTAAGACTTAGTGTCAATTCCTCTTTGAATGTTTAGTAAAATTCTTTTGTGAATCCATCTGGTCCTGGGCTTTTCTTTGTTGGGAGCCTTCTGATAACAGCTTCAATCTCCTTTATTGTAATTGGTCTGTCCAGATTTTCTACGTCTTCATGGTTCAGTTTTGGGAGCTTGTGTGTGTCCAAAACTAAAAACCATAAAAAGAGACAATGAGGGTCACTACATAATGATAAAAGGACTGATGCATCAAGAAGATATAACAATCATAAATATGTATGCCCCCAATGTTGGAGCAGCCAGATTTATAAAACAAACTATTAGACCTAAAGAAGGAAATAGACACTAATGCCATAATAGCACGGGACCTGCATACCCCACTGTCAATATTGGACAGATCATCTAGGCAAAGAATCAGCAGAGAAACACAAGATCTTAACAATACTTTAGACCAATTGGACTTGGCAGATATCTACAGAACATTCCATCCAACAACCTCAGAATATTCATTCTTCTCATCAGCACATGGATCATTCTCCAGGATAGATCACATATTAGGACACAAATCAAGTCTCAACAAATTCAAAAAAATTGGAATTATCCCATGTATTTTCTCAGACCACAATGGATTAAAACTAGAAATCAATATTAAACAAAACTCTGGAAAGTATACAAACACATGAAAATTAAATAACATTCTACTTAACGACAAATGGGTCCAAGAAGAAATCAAGCAGGAAATAAAAAAATTTATTGAAACTAATGAAAATAATGATACATCATACCAAAACTTGTGGGATACAGCAAAAGCAGTATTAACGGGGAAATTTATTGCATTAAATGCTTACTTCAGAGGAATGGAAAGATGGCAAGTGAACAACTTAACACTTCACTTTAAAGATCTAGAATAACAAGAACAATCCAAACCTAAATTTAGCAGACAGAAAGAAATCATTAAGATCAGAGCAGAACTTAATGAAATTGAAAACCAAAAAACAAAACAAAAGATCAACGAATCAAAAAGTTGGTTTTTTGAAAAGATAAATAAAATCGACAAACCATTAGTGTGACTAACAAAAAAAAAGAAGAGAGAAGATTCAAATAACAAAAATTAGAAATGAAAAAGATAATATTACAACTGATTCATCTGAAATACAAGGAATCTATTCAAAGCTACTATAAACAACTATACGC
>NW_007726228.1:717369-722548 GCF_000696425.1 Galeopterus variegatus | reverse complement strand
ATTAAGATCAGAGCAAAACTTAGTGAAATTGAAACCCAAAAAACAATACAAAAGATCAACGAATCAAAAAGTTGGCTTTTGAAAAGATAAACAAAATTGACAAACCATTAGCATGGCTAACAAAAAAAAAGAAGAGAGAAGATTCAAATAACAAAAATTAGAAATGAAAAAGGCAATATTACAACTGATTCATCTGAAATACAAGGAATCATTCAAGACTACTATAAACAACTATACGCCAACAAATTTGAAAATCTAGAGGAAATGGATAAATTTTTGGACACACACAACCTCCTTTGCCCATTTTTTAATTGGGTTATTTGTTGTTGTTATTGTTGTAAAGTTGTTTGACTTCCTTGTATACTCTGGATATTAATCCTTTGTCAGATTTATATTTTGCAAATATTTTCTCCCACTCTGTTGGTTGTCTTTTTACTCTGTTGATTGTTACTTTTGCTGTGCAGAAACTTTTAAGTTGGATATAATCCCATTTCTTTATTTTTCCTTTATTTGACCGTGCTTTTGGGGTCATATTCATGAAGTCTGTATGCACTCCTACTTCCTGGAGTGTTTCCCGTAAGGTTTCTATAAGGAGTTTTTTTGTTTCAGGATGTATATTTAATTCTTTAATCCATTTTGAGTTGACTTTGGTATATGGTGGGATGTGTGGGTCTAATTTCATTCTCTTCTATATGAATATCCAGTTTTCCCAGCACCATTTGCTGAAGATGCAGTCTCTTCCCTAGTGTGTAGACTTGATGCCTTTGTCAAAGATCAGATGGTTGTATGTGTATGGGTTGATTTCTGGGTTTTCTATTCTAATCCATTGTTCCATGTGTCTGTTTTAATGATAGTACCATGCTGTTTTGGTTATTACAGCTTTGTAATATAGTTTAAAGTGAGGTACAGTTATGCCTCGAGCTTTATCTTTTTTAATTTTTTTGTTTGCTCAGGATTGCTTTGTCTATTTGTGGGTTTTTTTATTCCATATAAATGTCTGGATAGTTTTTCTTTTCCATTTCTGAGAAAAATTTCATTGGAATTTTGATGGAGATCGCATTGAATCTGTAGATAACTTTGGGTAATATGGACATTTTCACAATGTTAATTCTTCTGATCCAAGAGCATGGGATAACTTTCCATCTTTTTGTGTCCTCTTTAATTTCTCTCAATAGTGGTTTGTAGTTTTCTTCACAGAGATTTTTTACATCCTTGGTTAACCTTATTCCTAAGTATTTTATTTTTTGGTGGCTATTATAAATGGGCTTGATTTCTTGATTTATTTTTCTGCATGTTCACTGTTGGAGTATAGAAATGCTACTGATTTTGTGTGTTGATTTTGTATCCTGCAACTTTGCTGAAATCGTTTATCAACTCTAACACATTTTTTGTAGAGGCTTTAGGCTGTTTAATATATATGATCATATCATCTGCAAACAGAGACAGTTTGACTTCATCTTTTCCAACCTGGATGCCCTTTATTTCCTTCTCTTCTCTGATTGCTCTGGCTAGTACTTCCAACATTATGTTGAATAGGAGTGGTGAGAGTGGGCATCCTTGTCTAGTTCCTGTTCTCAAGGACAAAGCTTTCAGCTTCTCCCCATTCAGGATGATATTGGCAGTGGGCTTATCATATATGGCTTTATTTGTGTTGAGATACTTTCCATCTATACCTAATTGTAGAGAGTCTTTACCATAAATGAATATTGTATTTGTTCAAATGTTTTTTCAGTGTCTATAGAGATGATCGTATGTTTTTTGTTTTTGATTTTATTGATCTGGTATAGTGCCACATACATTTTCTGAACACTGTGCAAGCCAGTGAATAATGAGGGGTCCAAGGTTTTACTGCTAACTTCTGATACAGGCAGCAAATTTCCAATAGCAAAGAGAAACCACCTTGACTTACTTGGGAGGGAGTATCGATCTGTAAATGCTTTGGCTTTGGAAAAAATATCTTGCGTAAACTGATTAGATGAACTTGCCGAAGTCCAACTATGTGCTATGACAGTTGGGTATTAACTCTGAGAACATTTTCTTTGAACATCTACCTTCTTCTAAGACTTTATGTGTAGTTCATGCTTGGCCCCTCTCCAAGACACATAACTTGAATTGGGATTTTTTAAAATCAACACTATGCACTAAATTCTGGGTTTTTCCTCCAATTTTCATAAAATGAATTTAGTTTAGTATTTCAAAGGCAGGGTTTTGTGCCAGGTTTTCAGGCCTCCTGCAACCAATAGATATATCTAAGCACAATGAGCCAGACTTGAAAGTTGAGTAGGAAACAAAAAGATGGAAAGACATTTCATGTTCATGGATTGGAAGAATTAACGTTTTGAAAATGTCCATAATACCCAAGCCAATCTACAGATTCAATGAAATCCCCATCAAAATACCAATGACATTTTTCATAGGTATAGAAAAAACAATCCTAACTTTCATATGGAACAACAGAAGACCCTGAGGGCTACCCTGTGGCTCACTCAGGAAAGTGTGGCACTGGGAGCGCAGTGGTGCTCTCGCCACGGGTTCGGATCCTATATAGGGATGGCCGGTGCGCTCACTGGCTGAGTGCAGTGCGGGCGACACCAAGCCAAGGGTTGCGATCCCCTTACCGGTCACACAAAAGAAAAAAAATAAAATAAAAGACCCTGAATATCCAAAGTAATCCTAAGAAATAAGTAAATAAGTAAGTAAATAAATAAATAAATAAAATCCAGAGGCATTAATACTACTTGACTTCAAATTATACTACAAATATTTAACCAAAAAAGTGTGATACTGGCATAAAAAGGGACACATAGACCAATGGAAAAAAATAGAGAACACAGGAATCAATCCATGTACTTACAGCCAACTGATCCAAGAACATACATTGGGAAAGGACTGTCTCTTCAATAAATGATACTGAGAAAACTGGATATCCATATGTAGAAGAGTGAAAGTAGGCTCATATCTCTCACCATATACCAGAATCAACATAAAATGGATTAGACTTAAGCATAAGACCTGAGACTATAAAACTAGAAGAAAACATAGGGGAAACACTTCACATGTAGGACTAGGCAAAGACTTTATTAATAAGACCTCAAAAGAACAGGCAACAAAAGAAAAAAACAAACAAATGGGATTATGTCAAACTAAAAATCTGTGCAGCAAAAGAAACAAGGGAGTGAAAAGAAAACTTACAGAATGGGAGAAAATATTTGCAAACTATGCATTTGACAAGGGATTAATATCCAGAATAAACAAGGAACTCAAACAACCTAAACAGTAAAAAATAAATACCTGATTTAAAAACGCGCAAGGGATCTGAATAGGCTTTTCTCAATAGAAGACATACAAATGGTAAGAGGCACATGAAAAAATGTTCGACTAAGAAAAAATGTTCACTAAGCATCAGGGAAATGCAAATCAAAACTATGCCAAAATATCATCTTACCCCAGTTAGACTGGCTATTATCTAAAAGCAGAGAATGACAAATGTTTGTGAGAATGCAGAGAACCCTTCTGTACTGTTGGTGGGACTGTAAATTAGTGCAGCTATTATGGAAAACGTTATGAAGGCTCCTCATACAACTACAGATAGAAGATTAGTGGGTATATACCCAAAGGAATGGAAATCATCACGTCAAAGTGAAATGTGCACTCCCATATTTATTGCAGTTCTATTTACAATAGTCAAGATACAGAACCAACTTTAATGTCCATCAACATATGACTGGATAAAGAAAAAATGGTAGATATACACAATGGGATACTCTTAGCCATAAAAAAGAATGAAATTCTACAGTTCTCAGCAACATGGATGAACTTGGAGAAAATTATGTAAGTGAACTAAACCAGGTTCAGAGAGAGAAATACAACATGTCCTCACACATAAGTGAGAACTAAGAAAAAAAGAAGGAAAGAGAAAGAGAGAATAAAGGAAGGGAGGGAAGGAAGGAAGGAGAAAAAAAGAAACAACAAACAGAATAATACATTGAACTTTCAGATGGAGAGAACTGTGGCTATTAGAGAGGTGAAGGGAGGGGGGGTTAGGAAGAAATTGGTTAATGGACACAAGAAATGAGTACATTTTATGATGACAGATATGCCAAATGTCCAGATTTGATCATCACATGTTGCACACAAATACTGAGAGTCAGCTCTGTACCCCACAAATCTATATATTTAATTATGTTTCAAAAAATAAAAAGTTGAATAAGAGAAAAAAACTGGCAAGTTCTGGAAATCAGCAGGAACAGATGTCATGTCCACAAAAGTCATCCAAGAGAGAAAGAAAGGCAAGTTGACAAAGTGCAGTCAGTGAGAAGAAGGGACAGATATATATATATATGGTCAAGCAAGGAGATTGGTTGGGAGCTCCGGCAGAGGATGGGATTAAATTTCAGGTGACAAATCAAGAACAGCTTTGGCTACAAAAAGTAATGGTTATATATTTTTTACCAGTTGGAAGGAATACCACTGTCTGATGGTGTGTGTGTGTGTGGTGTGATGTTACACTTCTCTCTGTGTAATGCAGACACAAAAAAAGGATTACTCAAAGAAACATGAATGCAATGAGAAGCCCGAAGGGACTGCACCTCTGCAATTCCTCTGTTAGAAGGAGAAAACTGGGTACAGCCCCAATTCAAAGTTACCTTCTGTTTTTCTTTTTTTTATTGTAAAGACAAGGAAATTTCACAAGAAAAATCAAGTTTCAATCATTTTGAAAGGACACAAAGACATAGGCAATGTGATAAAAGTTATCTATGGCTAAGTACAGCTTAAGCAGTGGAAACTAGTAACATCACTTAAGTCTAAGCATAATTGTCCCTAAAGTTTCCATCAACAAATAGCTTGCCCTTTGCAAATATTTTTTCACATTTTTCCCTACAGTAATTCTTTAAAATCTCTTAACAGGATTGATATGTTGACCACCTGTTAGCTCTAATATCGTTAAAGTATACAATACCATACTTAAACAGTGATTAGAATTGATTAGATGCACTGTTGCCCAGCTAGCTGTGAACTTTTGCCCCATACATGCATTACCTAAAATCCATATTCTAAAAATCAAATGAGAATCAAGATTTCTAACCCTCTACTGTGTGTGTGTGTGTGTGTGTGTGTGTGTGTGTGACAGAGAGAGAGAGAGAGAGGGGGGGGGGGGGGGGGGGGGGGGGGGGGGGGG